>NW_026894370.1:0-139956 GCF_032452875.1 Bos javanicus | reverse complement strand
ACGTGATCAGTGCATGATCTGTCACAAGATCGTGTATGATCATCCACGTGATCAGTGCATGATCAGTCATGTGATCAGTGCATGATATAGGCGTGATCAGTGCAGTCAGTCACGTGATCAGTGCATGATAGCCACGTGATCAGTGCATGATCAGTCACGTGATGGGTGTATGAGTCATTCCACGTGACCTGTACATGGTAGCTACATGATCATTGCATGATCAGCCACGTGGTGGTTCGCAGTAATGTACGTGATCAGTGCATGATCAGTCACGTGATCAGTGCATGATCAGTCATGTGATCAGTGCATGATCAGCTGTGTGATCAGTGCATGATCAGCCACGTGATCAGTGCATGATAGCACGTGATCAGTGCATGATCAGCCACGTGATCAGTGCATGATCCAGTCACGTGATCAGTGCATGATCAGCCACGTGATCAGTGCATGATCAGTCACGTGATCAGTGCATGATCAGCCAAGTGATCAGTGCATGATCAGCCACGTGATCAGTGCATGATCAGCCACGTGATCAGTGCATGATCAGTCATGTGACAGTGCATGATCAGCCACGTGATCAGTGCATCAGCCACGTGATCAGTGCATGATCAATTCGTGATCAGTGCATGATCAGTCACGTGATCAGTACATGATAGCTACGTGATCATTGCATGATCAGCCACGTGATCAGTGCATGATAAGCACGTGATCAGTGCATGATAGCCACGTGATCAGTGCATGATCAGTCACGTGATCGTGTGTGATCAGCCACGTGATCAGTGCATGATATCCACGTGATCAGTGCATGACAGCCACGTGATCAGTGCATGAGCAGCCACGGGATCAGTGCATGATCAGTCACGTGATCATGTGTTGATCAGCCACGTGATCAGTGCATGATCAGCCGTGATCAGTGCATGATCAATTACGTGATCAGTGCATGATCAGTCACGTGACCAGTACATGATAGCTACGTGATCATTGCATGATCAGCCACGTGAGCAGGCATGATAGCCACGTGTCAGTGCATGATCAGTCACGTGATCAGTGCATGATCAGTCACGTGACCAGTATATGGTTACTCGTGATCATTCCATGACGAGCCACGTGAGCAGTGCATGATAGCCACGTGATGTGTGCATGAGTTCGTGAGCAGTATGATCAGCCACGTGATCAGTGCATGAGTGCCACGTGATCAGTGCATGATATGTCACGTGACAGGTGTGTGATCAGCCACGTGATCAGTGCATGATCAGCCACGTGATCAGTGCATGATAGCCACGTGATCAGTGCATGTCATTCGTGAGCAGTGTATGATCAGCCACGTGATCAGTGCATGGTCAGACACGTGAACGGTGTATGATCAGCCACGTGATCAGTGCATGATATCCAAGTGATCAGTGCATGATCATCACGTGATCAGTGTGATCAGCCACGTGAACAGTGCATGCTCAGTCACGTGATCAGGGCCTGCTGAGCTGCGTGATTACTGTCTGCTCATCTGCTTGACAATTGCCAGCTGAGCTGCACGATTCCTGCCTGTCATCTGCTTGACAATGCATGCTGTGCTGCTGTAATTCCTGCCTGCTCAGCTGCTTGATTATTGCCAGCTGAGCAGCATGATCCTCACACCTGAGTTCCATGATTATGCCTGCTGACTGTTTGATTCGTGCCTACTCAGCTCTTTGTTTATGCCTCCAGAGGCACATGATCAGTGTATGATAGAAACATGATCAGCGCATGATCAGTCACATGATCAGCGCCATTAAGTCACGTGATCACTACATGATAGTCATGTGATCAGTCCATGCTCAGTCACGTGATCAGTGCATGATCAGCCACGTGATCAGTGCATGATGTCAGATTAGTGTCATGATCATCACGTGTCAGTGCGGCAGTCACGTGATCATGCATGATAGGCGTGAATCAGTGCATGATCAGTCTCGTGATCAGTGCATGATAGCCACGTGATCAGTGCATGATCAGTCACCTGATGGGTGTATGATCATTCACGTGACATGCATGGTAGCTACATGATCATTGCATGATCAGCCACGTGATAGTGCATGATAGCCACGTGATCAGTGCATGATCAGTCACGTGATCAGTGCATGATCAGTCATGTGACCAGTACATGGTAGCTGCGTGATCATGGCATGATCAGCCACGTGATCAGTGCATGATAGCCACGTGATCAGTGCATGATCAGTCACGTGATCAGTGCATGATCAGTCACGTGATCAGTGCATGATCAGCCACGTGATCAGTGCATGATCAGCCACGTGATCAGTGCATGATCAGCCACGTGATCAGTGCATGATCAGTCACGTGATCAGTGCATGATCAGCCACGTGATCAGTGCATGATCAGCCACGTGATCAGTGCATGATCAGTCACGTGATCAGTGCATGATCAGTTGTGTCAGTGCATGATCAGCCACGTGATCAGTGCATGATCAGCCACGTGATCAGTGCATGATCAGTCGTGATCAGTGCATGATCAGTCACGTGATCAGTGCATGATCAGCTCGTGATCAGTGCATGATCAGCGTGATCAGTGCATGATAGCCACGTGATCAGTGCATGATGCCACGTGATCAGTGCATGGGATACCCGCGTGATCAGTGCATGATCAGTCACGTGATCATGTGTGATCAGCCACGTGATCAGTGCATGATCAGTGCAGTGATCAGTGCATGATCAGTCACGTGACCAGTACATGGTTGCCACGTGATCGTGCATGATCAGCCACGTGAGCAGTGCATGATAGCCACGTGATCAGTGCATGATCAGTCACGTGATCAGTACATGATCAGTCACGTGAACAGTGCATGATCATTTACGTGATCTGCATGATCAGTCACGTGACCAGTATATGGTAGCTACGTGATCATTCCATGACGAGCCACGTGAGCAGTGCATGATAGCCACGTGATGTGTGCATGAGTTACGTGAGCAGAGTATGATCAGCCACGTGATCAGTGCATGAGTGCCACGTGATCAGTGCATGATATGTCACGTGACAGGTGTGTGATCAGCCACGTGACAGTGCATGTTCAGCCACGTGATCAGTGCATGATAGCCACGTGATCAGTGCATGATCAGTTACGTGAGCAGTGTATGATCAGCCACGTGATCAGTGCATGGTCAGACACGTGAACAGTGTATGATCAGCCACGTGATCAGTGCATGATATCCAAGTGATCAGTGCATGATCATCACGTGATCAGTGTATGATCAGCCACGTGAACAGTGCATGCTCAGTCACGTGATCTGGGCCTGCTGAGCTGCGTGATTACTGTCTGCTCATCTGCTTGACAATTGCCAGCTGAGCTGCACGATTCCTGCCTGTCATCTGCTTGACAATTGCCAGCTGTGCTGCGTAATTCCTGCCTGCTCAGCTGCTTGATTATTGCCAGCTGAGCAGCATGATTCCTCACAGCTGAGTTCCATGATTATTGCCTGCTGACTGTTTGATTCGTGCCTACTCAGCTCTTTGTTTATTGCCTCCAGAGGCACATGATCAGTGTATGATAGCAAACATGATCAGCGCATGATCAGTCACATGATCAGCGCCATTAAGTCACGTGATCACTACATGATAGTCATGTGATCAGTCCATGCTCAGTCACGGTATCAGTGCATGATCAGCCACGTGATCAGTGCATGATCTGTCACAAGATTAGTGTATGATCATCCACGTGATCAGTGCATGGGCAGTCATGTGATCAGTGCATGATATAGACGTGATCAGTGCATGATCAGTCTCGTGATCAGTGCATGATAGCCACGTGATCAGTGCATGATCAGTCACCTGATGGGTGTATGATCATTCACGTGACCTGTACATGGTAGCTACATGATCATTGCATGATCAGCCACGTGAGTAGTGCATGATAGCCACGTGATCAGTGCATGATCAGTCACGTGATCAGTGCATGATCAGTCATGTGACCAGTACATGGTAGCTGCGTGATCATGGCATGATCAGCCACGTGAGCAGTGCATGATAGCCACGTGATCAGTGCATGATCAGACACGTGATCAGTGCATGATCAGTCACGTGATCAGTGCATGATCAGCCACGTGATCAGTGCATGATCAGGCACGTGATCAGTGCATGATCAGCCAAGTGATCAGTGCATGATAGCCACGTGATCAGTGCATGATCAGTCACGTGATCAGTGCATGATCAGTTATGTGATCAGTGCATGATCAGCCACGTGATCAGTGCATGATCAGCCACGTGATCAGTGCATGATCAATTACGTGATCAGTGCATGATCAGTCACGTGACAGTACATGGTAGCTACGTGATCATTGCATGATCAGCCACGTGATCAGTGCATGATAGCCACGTGATCAGTGCATGATCAGTCATGTGATACGTGTGTGATCAGCCACGTGATCAGTGCATGATATCCACGTGATCAGTGCATGACAGCCACGTGATCAGTGCATGATAGCCACGTGATCAGTGCATGATCAGTCACGTGATACATGTGTGATCAGCCACGTGATCAGTGCATGATGAGCCACGTGATCAGTGCAGGATCAATTACGTGATCAGTGCATGATCAGTCACGTGACCAGTACATGGTTGCTACGTGATTGCATGATCAGCCACGTGAGCAGAGCATGATAGCCACGTGATCAGTGCATGATCAGTCACGTGATCAGTACATGATCAGTCACGTGAACAGTGCATGATCATTTCGTGATCTTGCATGATCAGTCACGTGACCAGTATATGGTTGCTACGTGATCATTCCATGACGAGCCACGTGAGCAGTGCATGATAGCCACGTGATGTGTGCATGAGTTACGTGAGCAGAGTATGATCAGCCACGTGATCAGTGCATGAGTGCCACGTGATCAGTGCATGATATGTCACGTGACAGGTGTGTGATCAGCCACGTGAACAGTGCATGTTCAGCCACGTGATCAGTGCATGATAGCCACGTGATCAGTGCATGATCAGTTACGTGAGCAGTGTATGATCAGCCACGTGATCAGTGCATGGTCAGACAAGTGAACAGTGTATGATCAGCCACGTGATCAGTGCATGATATCCAAGTGATCAGTGCATGATCATCACGTGATCAGTGTATGATCAGCCACGTGAACAGTGCATGCTCAGTCACGTGATCTGGGCCTGCTGAGCTGCGTGATTACTGTCTGCTCATCTGCTTGACAATTGCCAGCTGAGCTGCACGATTCCTGCCTGTCATCTGCTTGACAATTGCCAGCTGTGCTGCGTAATTCCTGCCTGCTCAGCTGCTTGATTATTGCCAGCTGAGCAGCATGATTCCTCACACCTGAGTTCCATGATTATTGCCTGCTGACTGTTTGATTCGTGCCTACTCAGCTCTTTGTTTATTGCCTCCAGAGGCACATGATCAGTGTATGATAGCAAACATGATCAGCGCATGATCAGTCACATGATCAGCGCCATTAAGTCACGTGATCACTACATGATAGTCATGTGATCAGTCCATGCTCAGTCACGGTATCAGTGCATGATCAGCCACGTGATCAGTGCATGATCTGTCACAAGATTAGTGTATGATCATCCACGTGATCAGTGCATGGGCAGTCATGTGATCAGTGCATGATATAGACGTGATCAGTGCATGATCAGTCTCGTGATCAGTGCATGATAGCCACGTGATCAGTGCATGATCAGTCACCTGATGGGTGTATGATCATTCACGTGACCTGTACATGGTAGCTACATGATCATTGCATGATCAGCCACGTGAGTAGTGCATGATAGCCACGTGATCAGTGCATGATCAGTCACGTGATCAGTGCATGATCAGTCATGTGACCAGTACATGGTAGCTGCGTGATCATGGCATGATCAGCCACGTGCAGTGCATGATAGCCACGTGATCAGTGCATGATCAGTCACGTGATCAGTGCATGATCAGTCACGTGATCAGTGCATGATCAGCCACGTGATCAGTGCATGTCAGCCACGTGATCAGTGCATGATCCACAGTGATCAGTGCATGATAGCCACGTGATCAGTGCATGATCAGTCACGTGATCAGTGCATGATCAGTTACGTGATCAGTGCATGATCAGCCACGTGATCAGTGCATGATCAGCCATGATCAGTGCATGATCAATTACGTGATCAGTGCATGATCAGTCACGTGATCAGTACATGGTAGCTACGTGATCAGTGCATGATCAGCCACGTGATCAGTGCATGATAGCCACGTGATCAGTGCATGATCAGTCATGTGATACGTGTGTGATCAGCCACGTGATCAGTGCATGATATCCACGTGATCAGTGCATGACAGCCACGTGATCAGTGCATGAGAGCCACGTGATCAGTGCATGATCAGTCACGTGATACATGTGTGATCAGCCACGTGATCAGTGCATGATGAGCCACGTGATCAGTGCAGGATCAGTGCGTGATCAGTGCATGATCAGTCAGTGACCATACATGGTTGCTACGTGATCGTTGCATGATCAGCCACGTGAGCAGTGCATGATAGCCACGTGATCAGTGCATGATCAGTCACGTGATCAGTGCATGATCAGTCACGTGAACAGTGCATGATCATTTACGTGATCAGTGCATGATCAGTCACGTGACCAGTATATGGTTGCTACGTGATCATTCCATGACGCATGAGCAGTGCATGATAGCCACGTGATGTGTGCATGAGTTACGTGAGCAGAGTATGATCAGCCACGTGATCAGTGCATGAGTGCCACGTGATCAGTGCATGATATGTCACGTGACAGGTGTGTGATCAGCCACGTGAACAGTGCATGTTCAGCCACGTGATCAGTGCATGATAGCCACGTGATCAGTGCATGATCAGTTACGTGAGCAGTGTATGATCAGCCACGTGATCAGTGCATGGTCAGACACGTGAACAGTGTATGATCAGCCACGTGATCAGTGCATGATATCCAAGTGATCAGTGCATGATCATCACGTGATCAGTGTATGATCAGCCACGTGAACAGTGCATGCTCAGTCACGTGATCTGGGCCTGCTGAGCTGCGTGATTACTGTCTGCTCATCTGCTTGACAATTGCCAGCTGAGCTGCACGATTCCTGCCTGTCATCTGCTTGACAATTGCCAGCTGTGCTGCGTAATTCCTGCCTGCTCAGCTGCTTGATTATTGCCAGCTGAGCAGCATGATTCCTCACCTGAGTTCCATGATTATTGCCTGCTGACTGTTTGATTCGTGCCTACTCAGCTCTTTGTTTATTGCCTCCAGAGGCACATGATCAGTGTATGATAGCAAACATGATCAGCGCATGATCAGTCACATGATCAGCGCCATTAAGTCACGTGATCACTACATGATAGTCATGTGATCAGTCCATGCTCAGTCACGGTATCAGTGCATGATCAGCCACGTGATCAGTGCATGATCTGTCACAAGATTAGTGTATGATCATCCACGTGATCAGTGCATGGGCAGTCATGTGATCAGTGCATGATATAGACGTGATCAGTGCATGATCAGTCTCGTGATCAGTGCATGATAGCCACGTGATCAGTGCATGATCAGTCACCTGATGGGTGTATGATCATTCACGTGACCTGTACATGGTAGCTACATGATCATTGCATGATCAGCCACGTGAGTAGTGCATGATAGCCACGTGATCAGTGCATGATCAGTCACGTGATCAGTGCATGATCAGTCATGTGACCAGTACATGGTAGCTGCGTGATCATGGCATGATCAGCCACGTGAGCAGTGCATGATAGCCACGTGATCAGTGCATGATCAGACACGTGATCAGTGCATGATCAGTCACGTGATCAGTGCATGATCAGCCACGTGATCAGTGCATGATCAGCCACGTGATCAGTGCATGATCAGCCACGTGATCAGTGCATGATAGCCACGTGATCAGTGCATGATCAGTCACGTGATCAGTGCATGATCAGTTACGTGATCAGTGCATGATCAGCCACGTGATCAGTGCATGATCAGCCATGATCAGTGCATGATCAATCACGTGATCAGTGCATGATCAGTACGTGATCAGTGCATGATCAGCCACGTGATCAGTGCATGATAGCCACGTGATCAGTGCATGATAGCCACGTGATCAGTGCATGATCAGTCATGTGATACGTGTGTGATCAGCCACGTGATCAGTGCATGATATCCACGTGATCAGTGCATGACAGCCACGTGATCAGTGCATGAGCCACGTGATCAGTGCATGATCAGTCACGTGATACATGTGTGATCAGCCACGTGATCAGTGCATGATGAGCCACGTGATCAGTGCATGATCAATTACGTGATCAGTGCATGATCAGTCGCGTGACCAGTACATGGTTGCTACGTGATCGTTGCATGATCAGCCACGTGAGCAGTGCATGATAGCCACGTGATCAGTGCATGATCAGTCACGTGATCAGTACATGATCAGTCACGTGAACAGTGCATGATCATTCGTGATCTTTGCATGATCAGTCACGTGACCAGTATATGGTTGCTACGTGATCATTCCATGACGAGCCACGTGAGCAGTGCATGATAGCCGTGATGTGTGCATGAGTTACGTGAGCAGAGTATGATCAGCCACGTGATCAGTGCATGAGTGCCACGTGATCAGTGCATGATATGTCACGTGACAGGTGTGTGATCAGCCACGTGAACAGTGCATGTTCAGCCACGTGATCAGTGCATGATAGCCACGTGATCAGTGCATGATCAGTTACGTGAGCAGTGTGATCAGCCACGTGATCAGTGCATGGTCAGACACGTGAACAGTGTATGATCAGCCACGTGATCAGTGCATGATATCCAAGTGATCAGTGCATGATCATCACGTGATCAGTGTATGATCAGCCACGTGAACAGTGCATGCTCAGTCACGTGATGGGCCTGCTGAGCTGCGTGATTACTGTCTGCTCATCTGCTTGACAATTGCCAGCTGAGCTGCACGATTCCTGCCTGTCATCTGCTTGACAATTGCCAGCTGTGCTGCGTAATTCCTGCCTGCTCAGCTGCTTGATTATTGCCAGCTGAGCAGCATGATTCCTCACACCTGAGTTCCATGATTATTGCCTGCTGACTGTTTGATTCGTGCCTACTCAGCTCTTTGTTTATTGCCTCCAGAGGCACATGATCAGTGTATGATAGCAAACATGATCAGCGCATGATCAGTCACATGATCAGCGCCATTAAGTCACGTGATCACTACATGATAGTCATGTGATCAGTCCATGCTCAGTCACGGTATCAGTGCATGATCAGCCACGTGATCAGTGCATGATCTGTCACAAGATTAGTGTATGATCATCCACGTGATCAGTGCATGCAGTCATGTGATCAGTGCATGATATAGGCGTGAACAGTGCATGATCAGTCTCGTGATCAGTGCATGATAGCCACGTGATCAGTGCATGATCAGTCACCTGATGGGTGTATGATCATTCACGTGACCTGTACATGGTAGCTACATGATCATTGCATGATCAGCCACGTGAGTAGTGCATGATAGCCACGTGATCACTGCATGATCAGTCACGTGATCAGTGCATGATCAGTCATGTGACCAGTACATGGTAGCTGCGTGATCATGGCATGATCAGCCACGTGAGCAGTGCATGATAGCCACGTGATCAGTGCATGATCAGACACGTGATCAGTGCATGATCAGTCACGTGATCAGTGCATGATCAGCCACGTGATCAGTGCATGATCAGCACGTGATCAGTGTATGTCATCACGTGATCAGTGCATGATAGCCGTGATCAGTGCATGATCAGTCACGTGATCAGTGCATGATCAGTCACGTGATCAGTGCATGATCAGCCACGTGATCAGTGCATGATCAGCCACGTGATCAGTGCATGATCAGCCACGTGATCAGTGCATGATCAGTCACGTGATCAGTGCATGATCAGCACGTGATCAGTGCATGATCAGCCACGTGATCAGTGCATGATAGCCACGTGATCAGTGCATGATAGCCACGTGATCAGTGCATGATCAGTCATGTGATACGTGTGTGATCAGCCACGTGATCAGTGCATGATATCCACGTGATCAGTGCATGATCAGCCACGTGATCAGTGCATGAGAGCCACGTGATCAGTGCATGATCAGTCACGTGCATGTGCATGATCAGCCACGTGATCAGTGCATGATGAGCCACGTGATCAGTGCATGATCAATTACGTGATCAGTGCATGATCAGTCACGTGACCAGTACATGGTTGCTACGTGATCGTTGCATGATCAGCCACGTGAGCAGTGCATGATAGCCACGTGATCAGTGCATGATCAGTCACGTGATCAGTACATGATCAGTCACGTGAACAGTGCATGATCATTTACGTGATCAGTGCATGATCAGTCACGTGACCAGTATATGGTTGCTACGTGATCATTCCATGACGAGCCACGTGAGCAGTGCATGATAGCCACGTGATGTGTGCATGGGTTACGTGAGCAGAGTATGATCAGCCACGTGATCAGTGCATGAGTGCCACGTGATCAGTGCATGATATGTCACGTGACAGGTGTCAGCCACGTGATCAGCCACGTGATCAGTGCATGATCAGTGCATGATCAGCCACACGTGATGGTCAGACAGTGAACAGTGTATGATCAGCCACGTGATCAGTGCATGATATCCAAGTGATCAGTGCATGATCATCACGTGATCAGTGTATGATCAGCCACGTGAACAGTGCATGCTCAGTCACGTGATCTGGGCCTGCTGAGCTGCGTGATTACTGTCTGCTCATCTGCTTGACAATTGCCAGCTGAGCTGCACGATTCCTGCCTGTCATCTGCTTGACAATTGCCAGCTGTGCTGCGTAATTCCTGCCTGCTCAGCTGCTTGATTATTGCCAGCTGAGCAGCATGATTCCTCACACCTGAGTTCCATGATTATTGCCTGCTGACTGTTTGATTCGTGCCTACTCAGCTCTTTGTTTATTGCCTCCAGAGGCACATGATCAGTGTATGATAGCAAACATGATCAGCGCATGATCAGTCACATGATCAGCGCCATTAAGTCACGTGATCACTACATGATAGTCATGTGATCAGTCCATGCTCAGTCACGGTATCAGTGCATGATCAGCCACGTGATCAGTGCATGATCTGTCACAAGATTAGTGTATGATCATCCACGTGATCAGTGCATGGGCAGTCATGTGATCAGTGCATGATATAGACGTGATCAGTGCATGATCAGTCTCGTGATCAGTGCATGATAGCCACGTGATCAGTGCATGATCAGTCACCTGATGGGTGTATGATCATTCACGTGACCTGTACATGGTAGCTACATGATCATTGCATGATCAGCCACGTGAGTAGTGCATGATAGCCACGTGATCACTGCATGATCAGTCACGTGATCAGTGCATGATCAGTCATGTGACCAGTACATGGTAGCTGCGTGATCATGGCATGATCAGCCACGTGAGCAGTGCATGATAGCCACGTGATCAGTGCATGATCAGTCACGTGATCAGTGCATGATCAGTCACGTGATCAGTGCATGATCAGCGTGATCAGTGCATGATCAGTCACGTGATCAGTGTATGTCAAGTGATCAGTGCATGATAGCCACGTGATCAGTGCATGATCAGTCACGTGATCAGTGCATGATCAGTCATGTGATCAGTGTATGATCAGCCACGTGATCAGTGCATGATCAGCCATGATCAGTGCATGATCAATTACGTGATCAGTGCATGATCAGTCACGTGACCAGTACATGGTAGCTACGTGATCATTGCATGATCAGCCACGTGATCAGTGCATGATAGCCACGTGATCAGTGCATGATCAGCCACGTGATCAGTGCATGATCAGTCATGTGATACGTGTGTGATCAGCCACGTGATCAGTGCATGATATCCACGTGATCAGTGCATGACAGCCACGTGATCAGTGCATGAGAGCCACGTGATCAGTGCATGATCAGTCACGTGATACATGTGTGATCAGCCACGTGATCAGTGCATGATGAGCCACGTGATCAGTGCATGATCAATTACGTGATCAGTGCATGATCAGTCACGTGACCAGTACATGGTTGCTACGTGATCGTTGCATGATCAGCCACGTGAGCAGTGCATGATAGCCACGTGATCAGTGCATGATCAGTCACGTGATCAGTGCATGATCAGTCACGTGAACAGTGCATGATCATTTACGTGATCTTTGCATGATCAGTCACGTGACCAGTATATGGTTGCTACGTGATCATTCCATGACGAGCCACGTGAGCAGTGCATGATAGCCACGTGATGTGTGCATGAGTTACGTGAGCAGAGTATGATCAGCCACGTGATCAGTGCATGAGTGCCACGTGATCAGTGCATGATATGTCACGTGACAGGTGTGTGATCAGCCACGTGAACAGTGCATGTTCAGCCACGTGATCAGTGCATGATAGCCACGTGATCAGTGCATGATCAGTTACGTGAGCAGTGTATGATCAGCCACGTGATCAGTGCATGGTCAGACACGTGAACAGTGTATGATCAGCCACGTGATCAGTGCATGATATCCAAGTGATCAGTGCATGATCATCACGTGATCAGTGTATGATCAGCCACGTGAACAGTGCATGCTCAGTCACGTGATCAGGGCCTGCTGAGCTGCGTGATTACTGTCTGCTCATCTGCTTGACAATTGCCAGCTGAGCTGCACGATTCCTGCCTGTCATCTGCTTGACAATTGCCAGCTGTGCTGCGTAATTCCTGCCTGCTCAGCTGCTTGATTATTGCCAGCTGAGCAGCATGATTCCTCACACCTGAGTTCCATGATTATTGCCTGCTGACTGTTTGATTCGTGCCTACTCAGCTCTTTGTTTATTGCCTCCAGAGGCACATGATCAGTGTATGATAGCAAACATGATCAGCGCATGATCAGTCACATGATCAGCGCCATTAAGTCACGTGATCACTACATGATAGTCATGTGATCAGTCCATGCTCAGTCACGGTATCAGTGCATGATCAGCCACGTGATCAGTGCATGATCTGTCACAAGATTAGTGTATGATCATCCACGTGATCAGTGCATGGGCAGTCATGTGATCAGTGCATGATATAGACGTGATCAGTGCATGATCAGTCTCGTGATCAGTGCATGATAGCCACGTGATCAGTGCATGATCAGTCACCTGATGGTGTATGATCATTCACGTGACCTGTACATGGTAGCTACATGATCATTGCATGATCAGCCACGTGAGTAGTGCATGATAGCCACGTGATCAGTGCATGATCAGTCACGTGATCAGTGCATGATCAGTCATGTGACCAGTACATGGTAGCTGCGTGATCATGGCATGATCAGCCACGTGAGCAGTGCCACGTGATCAGTGCATGATCGCACGTGATCAGTGCAATCAGTCACGTGATCAGTGCATGATCAGCCACGTGATCAGTGCATGATCAGTCACGTGATCAGTGCATGATCAGTCACGTGCCACGTGATCAGTGCATGATCAGCCACGTGATCAGTGCATGATAGCCACGTGATCAGTGCATGATCAGTCACGTGATCAGTGCATGATCAGTCACGTGATCAGTGCATGATCAGCCACGTGATCAGTGCATGTGATCAGTGCATGATCAGCCACGTGATCAGTGCATGATAGCCACGTGATCATGCCACGTGATCAGTGCATGATCAATCACGTGATCAGTGCATGATCAGCCACGTGATCAGTGCATGATAGCCACGTGGTATGATCTCACGTGATCAGTGCATGATCAGTCCGTGATCAGTGCATGTCAGTGCAGCATGATCAGCCACGTGATCAGTGCATGATAGCCACGTGATCAGTGCATGATAGACGTGATCAGTGCATGATCAGTCATGTGATCCATGTGTGATCAGCCACGTGATCAGTGCATGATATCCACGTGATCAGTGCATGCAGCCACGTGATCAGTGCATGATAGCCACGTGATCAGTGCATGATCAGTCACGTGCATGTGTGATCAGCCACGTGATCAGTGCATGATGAGCCACGTGATCAGTGCAGGATCAATTGCGTGATCAGTGCATGATCAGTCACGTGACCAGTACATGGTTTACGTGATCAGTTGCATGATCAGCCACGTGAGCAGTGCATGATAGCCACGTGATCAGTGCATGATCAGTCACGTGATCAGTACATGATCAGTCACGTGAACAGTGCATGATCATTTACGTGATCTGTGCATGATCAGTCACGTGACCAGTATATGGTTGCTACGTGATCATTCCATGACGAGCCACGTGAGCAGTGCATGATAGCCACGTGATGTGTGCATGAGTTACGTGAGCAGAGTATGATCAGCCACGTGATCAGTGCATGAGTGCCACGTGATCAGTGCATGATATGTCACGTGACAGGTGTGTGATCAGCCACGTGAACAGTGCATGTTCAGCCACGTGATCAGTGCATGATAGCCACGTGATCAGTGCATGATCAGTTACGTGAGCAGTGTATGATCAGCCACGTGATCAGTGCATGGTCAGACACGTGAACAGTGTATGATCAGCCACGTGATCAGTGCATGATATCCAAGTGATCAGTGCATGATCATCACGTGATCAGTGTATGATCAGCCACGTGAACAGTGCATGCTCAGTCACGTGATCTGGGCCTGCTGAGCTGCGTGATTACTGTCTGCTCATCTGCTTGACAATTGCCAGCTGAGCTGCACGATTCCTGCCTGTCATCTGCTTGACAATTGCCAGCTGTGCTGCGTAATTCCTGCCTGCTCAGCTGCTTGATTATTGCCAGCTGAGCAGCATGATTCCTCACACCTGAGTTCCATGATTATTGCCTGCTGACTGTTTGATTCGTGCCTACTCAGCTCTTTGTTTATTGCCTCCAGAGGCACATGATCAGTGTATGATAGCAAACATGATCAGCGCATGATCAGTCACATGATCAGCGCCATTAAGTCACGTGATCACTACATGATAGTCATGTGATCAGTCCATGCTCAGTCACGGTATCAGTGCATGATCAGCCACGTGATCAGTGCATGATCTGTCACAAGATTAGTGTATGATCATCCACGTGATCAGTGCATGGGCAGTCATGTGATCAGTGCATGATATAGGCGTGAACAGTGCATGATCAGTCTCGTGATCAGTGCATGATAGCCACGTGATCAGTGCATGATCAGTCACCTGATGGGTGTATGATCATTCACGTGACCTGTACATGGTAGCTACATGATCATTGCATGATCAGCCACGTGAGTAGTGCATGATAGCCACGTGATCACTGCATGATCAGTCACGTGATCAGTGCATGATCAGTCATGTGACCAGTACATGGTAGCTGCGTGATCATGGCATGATCAGCCACGTGAGCAGTGCATGATAGCCACGTGATCAGTGCATGATCAGTCACGTGATCAGTGCATGATCAGTCACGTGATCAGTGCATGATCAGCACGTGATCAGTGTGATCACGTGATCAGTGATGTCAGCCACGTGATCAGTGCATGATAGCCACGTGATCAGTGCATGATCAGTCACGTGATCAGTGCATGATCAGTCACGTGATCAGTGTGATCAGCCACGTGATCAGTGCATGATCAGCCACATGATCAGTGCATGATCAGTTACGTGATCAGTGCATGATCAGTCACGTGATCAGTACATGGTAGCCACGTGATCAGTGCATGATAAGCCACGTGATCAGTGCATGATAGCCACGTGATCAGTGCATGATAGCCACGTGATCAGTGCATGATCATCACGTGATCGTGTGTGATCAGCCACGTGATCAGTGCATGATATCCACGTGATCAGTGCATGACAGCCACGTGATCAGTGCATGATAGCCGCGGGATCAGTGCATGATCAGTCACGTGATCATGTGATCAGCCACGTGATCAGTGCATGATCAGCCACGTGATCAGTGCATGATCAGTCGTGATCAGTGCATGATCAGCACGTGATCAGTACATGATTGCTACGTGATCAGTGCATGATCAGCCACGTGATCAGTGCATGATAGCCACGTGATCAGTGCATGATCATCACGTGATCAGTGCATGATCATCACGTGATCAGTGCATGATCATTACGTGATCAGTGCATGATCAGTCACGTGACCAGTATATGGTTGCTACGTGATCATTGCATGACAGCCACGTGAGCAGTGCATGATAGCCACGTGATCAGTGCATGAGTTGCGTGAGCAGTATGATCAGCCACGTGATCAGTGCATGAGAGTCCGTGATCAGTGCATGATATGTCACGTGACAGTGTGTGATCAGCACGTGATCAGTGCATGTTCAGCCACGTGATCAGTGCATGATAGCCACGTGATCAGTGCATGATCAGTCACGTGATCAGTGCATGATCAGCCACGTGATCAGTGCATGATCAGTCACGTGATCAGTGCATGATCAGCTACGTGATCAGTGCATGATCAGTCACGTGATCAGTGCATGATCAGCATGTGCATATTGCATGATCAGCCACGTGATCAGTGCATGATCAGTCACGTGATCAGTGCATGATCAGTCACGTGATCAGTGCATGATCAGCACGTGATCAGTGCATGATCAGCCACGTGATCAGTGCATGATCAGCCACGTGATCAGTGCATGATCAGCCACGTGATCAGTGCATGATAGCCACGTGATCAGTGCATGATCAGTCACGTGATCAGGCATGATCAGCCACGTGATCAGTGCATGATAGCCACGTGATCAGTGCATGATCAGCCACGTGATCAGTGCATGATCAGCCACGTGTCAGTGCATGATCAGTCACGTGATCAGTGCATGTAGCCACGTGATCAGTGCATGATCAGCCACGTGATCATGATGCCACGTGATCAGTGCATGATAGCCACGTGATCAGTGCATGATCAGTCACGTGATACATGTGTGATCAGCCACGTGATCAGTGCATGATGAGCCACGTGATCAGTGCAGGATCAATTACGTGATCAGTGCATGATCAGTCACGTGACCAGTGCATGGTTGCTACGTGATCGTGCATGATCAGCCACGTGAGCAGAGCATGATAGCCACGTGATCAGTGCATGATCAGTCACGTGATCAGTACATGATCAGTCACGTGAACAGTGCATGATCATTTACGTGATCTGTGCATGATCAGTCACGTGACCAGTATATGGTAGCTACGTGATCATTCCATGACGAGCCACGTGAGCAGTGCATGATAGCCACGTGATGTGCATGAGATTCGTGAGCAGAGTATGATCAGCCACGTGATCAGTGCATGAGTGCCACGTGATCAGTGCATGATATGTCACGTGACAGGTGTGTGATCAGCCACGTGAACAGTGCATGTTCAGCCACGTGATCAGTGCATGATAGCCACGTGATCAGTGCATGATCAGTTACGTGAGCAGTGTATGATCAGCCACGTGATCAGTGCATGGTCAGACACGTGAACAGTGTATGATCAGCCACGTGATCAGTGCATGATATCCAAGTGATCAGTGCATGATCATCACGTGATCAGTGTATGATCAGCCACGTGAACAGTGCATGCTCAGTCACGTGATCTGGGCCTGCTGAGCTGCGTGATTACTGTCTGCTCATCTGCTTGACAATTGCCAGCTGAGCTGCACGATTCCTGCCTGCTCAGCTGCTTGATTATTGCCAGCTGAGCAGCATGATTCCTCACACCTGAGTTCCATGATTATTGCCTGCTGACTGTTTGATTCGTGCCTACTCAGCTCTTTGTTTATTGCCTCCAGAGGCACATGATCAGTGTATGATAGCAAACATGATCAGCGCATGATCAGTCACATGATCAGCGCCATTAAGTCACGTGATCACTACATGATAGTCATGTGATCAGTCCATGCTCAGTCACGGTATCAGTGCATGATCAGCCACGTGATCAGTGCATGATCTGTCACATGATTAGTGTATGATCATCCACGTGATCAGTGCATGCAGTCATGTGATCAGTGCATGATATAGACGTGATCAGTGCATGATCAGTCTCGTGATCAGTGCATGATAGCCACGTGATCAGTGCATGATCAGTCACCTGATGGGTGTATGATCATTCACGTGACCTGTACATGGTAGCTACATGATCATTGCATGATCAGCCACGTGAGTAGTGCATGATAGCCACGTGATCAGTGCATGATCAGTCACGTGATCAGTGCATGATCAGTCATGTGACCAGTACATGGTAGCTGCGTGATCATGGCATGATCAGCCACGTGATCAGTGCATGATAGCCACGTGATCAGTGCATGATCAGCACGTGATCAGTGCATGATCAGCCACGTGATCAGTGCATGATAGCCACGTGATCAGTGCATGATCAGTCACGTGATCAGTGCATGATCAGTCATGTGTCAGTGCATGATCAGCCACGTGATCAGTGCATGATCAGCCACGTGATCAGTGCATGATCAATTCGTGATCAGTGCATGATCAGTCACGTGACCAGTACATGGTAGCTACGTGATCATTGCATGATCAGCCACGTGATCAGTGCATGATAGCCACGTGATCAGTGCATGATAGCCACGTGATCAGTGCATGATCAGTCATGTGATACGTGTGATCAGCCACGTGATCAGTGCATGATATCCACGTGATCAGTGCATGACAGCCACGTGATCAGTGCATGATAGCCACGTGATCAGTGCATGATCAGTCACGTGATCATGTGTGATCAGCCGTGATCAGTGCATGATGACCCGTGATCAGTGCATGATCAATTACGTGATCAGTGCATGATCAGTCACGTGACCAGTACATGGTTGCTCACGTGATCGTTGCATGATCAGCCACGTGATGAGCATGATCAGTCACGTGATCAGTACATGATCAGTCACGTGAACAGTGCATGATCATTTACGTGATCAGTGCATGATCAGTCACGTGACCATTATATGGTTGCTACGTGATCATTCCATGACGAGCCACGTGAGCAGTGCATGATAGCCACGTGATGTGTGCATGAGTTACGTGAGCAGAGTATGATCAGCCACGTGATCAGTGCATGAGTGCCACGTGATCAGTGCATGATATGTCACGTGACAGGTGTGTGATCAGCCACGTGAACAGTGCATGTTCAGCCACGTGATCAGTGCATGATAGCCACGTGATCAGTGCATGATCAGTTACGTGAGCAGTGTATGATCAGCCACGTGATCAGTGCATGGTCAGACACGTGATCAGTGTATGATCAGCCACGTGATCAGTGCATGATATCCAAGTGATCAGTGCATGATCATCACGTGATCAGTGTATGATCAGCCACGTGAACAGTGCATGCTCAGTCACGTGATCAGGGCCTGCTGAGCTGCGTGATTACTGTCTGCTCATCTGCTTGACAATTGCCAGCTGAGCTGCCACGATTCTGAATGCTTTCAGCTGCTTGATTATTGCCAGCTGAGCAGCATGATTCCTCACACCTGAGTTCCATGATTATTGCCTGCTGACTGTTTGATTCGTGCCTACTCAGCTCTTTGTTTATTGCCTCCAGAGGCACATGATCAGTGTATGATAGCAAACATGATCAGCGCATGATCAGTCACATGATCAGCGCCATTAAGTCACGTGATCACTACATGATAGTCATGTGATCAGTCCATGCTCAGTCACGGTATCAGTGCATGATCAGCCACGTGATCAGTGCATGATCTGTCACAAGTTAGTGTATGATCATCACGTGATCAGTGCATGGGCAGTCATGTGATCAGTGCATGATATAGACGTGATCAGTGCATGATCAGTCTCGTGATCAGTGCATGATAGCCACGTGATCAGTGCATGATCAGTCACCTGATGGGTGTATGATCATTCACGTGACCAGTACATGGTAGCTACATGATCATTGCATGATCAGCCACGTGAGTAGTGCATGATAGCCACGTGATCAGTGCATGATCAGTCACGTGATCAGTGCATGATCAGTCATGTGACCAGTACATGGTAGCTGCGTGATCATGGCATGATCAGCCACGTGAGCAGTGCATGATAGCCACGTGATCAGTGCATGATCAGACACGTGATCAGTGCATGATCAGTCACGTGATCAGTGCATGATCAGCCACGTGATCAGTGCATGATCAGCACGTGATCAGTGTATGATCAGCCACGTGATCAGTGCATGATAGCCACGTGATCAGTGCATGATCAGTCACGTGATCAGTGCATGATCAGTTACGTGATCAGTGTATGATCAGCCACGTGATCAGTGCATGATCAGCCACGTGATCAGTGCATGATCAATTACGTGATCAGTGCATGATCAGTCACGTGACCAGTACATGGTAGCTACGTGATCATTGCATGATCAGCCACGTGATCAGTGCATGATAGCCACGTGATCAGTGCATGATAGCCACGTGATCAGTGCATGATCAGTCATGTGATACGTGTGTGATCAGCCACGTGATCAGTGCATGATATCCACGTGATCAGTGCATGACAGCCACGTGATCAGTGCATGAGCCACGTGATCAGTGCATGATCAGTCACGTGATACATGTGTGATCAGCCACGTGATCAGTGCATGATGAGCCACGTGATCAGTGCATGATCAATTACGTGATCAGTGCATGATCAGTCACGTGACCAGTACATGGTTGCTCGTGATCGTTGCATGATCAGCCACGTGAGCAGAGCATGATAGCCACGTGATCAGTGCATGATCAGTCACGTGATCAGTGCATGATCAGTCACGTGATCAGTGCATGATCATTTACGTGATCAGTGCATGATCAGTCACGTGACCAGTATATGGTTGCTACGTGATCATTCCGCATGACCACGTGAGCAGTGCATGATAGCCACGTGATGTGTGCATGAGTTACGTGAGCAGAGTATGATCAGCCACGTGATCAGTGCATGAGTGCCACGTGATCAGTGCATGATATGTCACGTGACAGGTGTGTGATCAGCCACGTGAACAGTGCATGTTCAGCCACGTGATCAGTGCATGATAGCCACGTGATCAGTGCATGATCAGTTACGTGAGCAGTGTATGATCAGCCACGTGATCAGTGCATGGTCAGACACGTGAACAGTGTATGATCAGCCACGTGATCAGTGCATGATATCCACGTGATCAGTGCATGATCATCACGTGATCAGTGTATGATCAGCCACGTGAACAGTGCATGCTCAGTCACGTGATCTGGGCCTGCTGAGCTGCGTGATTACTGTCTGCTCATCTGCTTGACAATTGCCAGCTGAGCAGCACGATTCCTGCCTGCTCAGCTGCTTGATTATTGCCAGCTGAGCAGCATGATTCCTCACTGAGTTCCATGATTATTGCCTGCTGACTGTTTGATTCGTGCCTACTCAGCTCTTTGTTTATTGCCTCCAGAGGCACATGATCAGTGTATGATAGCAAACATGATCAGCGCATGATCAGTCACATGATCAGCGCCATTAAGTCACGTGATCACTACATGATAGTCATGTGATCAGTCCATGCTCAGTCACGGTATCAGTGCATGATCAGCCACGTGATCAGTGCATGATCTGTCACATGATTAGTGTATGATCATCCACGTGATCAGTGCATGGGCAGTCATGTGATCAGTGCATGATATAGACGTGATCAGTGCATGATCAGTCTCGTGATCAGTGCATGATAGCCACGTGATCAGTGCATGATCAGTCACCTGATGGGTGTATGATCATTCACGTGACCTGTACATGGTAGCTACATGATCATTGCATGATCAGCCACGTGAGTAGTGCATGATAGCCACGTGATCACTGCATGATCAGTCACGTGATCAGTGCATGATCAGTCATGTGACCAGTACATGGTAGCTGCGTGATCATGGCATGATCAGCCACGTGAGCAGTGCATGATAGCCACGTGATCAGTGCATGATCAGCACGTGATCAGTGCATGATCAGTCCGTGATCAGTGCATGATCAGCCACGTGATCAGTGCATGATCAGCACGTGATCAGTGTATGTCAGCCAGTGATCAGTGCATGATAGCCACGTGATCAGTGCATGATCAGTCCGTGATCAGTGCATGATCAGTTACGTGATCAGTGCATGATCAGCCACGTGATCAGTGCATGATCAGCCACATGATCAGTGCATGATCAATTACGTGATCAGTGCATGATCAGTCACGTGACCAGTACATGTAGCTCGTGATCATTGCATGATCAGCCACGTGATCAGTGCATGATAGCCACGTGATCAGTGCATGATAGCGTGATCAGTGCATGATCAGTCATGATCGTGTGTGATCAGCCACGTGATCAGTGCATGATATCCACGTGATCAGTGCATGACAGCCACGTGATCAGTGCATGAGCACGTGATCAGTGCATGATCAGTCACGTGATCATGTGTGATCAGCCACGTGATCAGTGCATGATGAGCCACGTGATCAGTGCATGATCAATTACGTGATCAGTGCATGATCAGTCACGTGACCAGTACATGGTTGCTACGTGATCGTTGCATGATCAGCCACGTGATCAGTGCATGATAGCCACGTGATCAGTGCATGATCAGTCACGTGATCAGTGCATGATCAGTCACGTGAACAGTGCATGATCATTTACGTGATCAGTGCATGATCAGTCACGTGACCAGTATATGGTTGCTACGTGATCATTCCATGACGAGCCACGTGAGCAGTGCATGATAGCCACGTGATGTGTGCATGAGTTACGTGAGCAGAGTATGATCAGCCACGTGATCAGTGCATGAGTGCCACGTGATCAGTGCATGATATGTCACGTGACAGGTGTGTGATCAGCCACGTGAACAGTGCATGTTCAGCCACGTGATCAGTGCATGATAGCCACGTGATCAGTGCATGATCAGTTACGTGAGCAGTGTATGATCAGCCACGTGACAGTCAGTGCATCAGTCACATGATCAGTGCATGATACGTGATCAGTGCATGATCATCACGTGATCAGTGTATGATCAGCCACGTGAACAGTGCATGCTCAGTCACGTGATCAGGGCCTGCTGAGCTGCGTGATTACTGTCTGCTCATCTGCTTGACAATTGCCAGCTGAGCTGCACGATTCCTGCCTGTCATCTGCTTGACAATTGCCAGCTGTGCTGCGTAATTCCTGCCTGCTCAGCTGCTTGATTATTGCCAGCTGAGCAGCATGATTCCTCACACCTGAGTTCCATGATTATTGCCTGCTGACTGTTTGATTCGTGCCTACTCAGCTCTTTGTTTATTGCCTCCAGAGGCACATGATCAGTGTATGATAGCAAACATGATCAGCGCATGATCAGTCACATGATCAGCGCCATTAAGTCACGTGATCACTACATGATAGTCATGTGATCAGTCCATGCTCAGTCACGGTATCAGTGCATGATCAGCCACGTGATCAGTGCATGATCTGTCACAAGATTAGTGTATGATCATCCACGTGATCAGTGCATGGGCAGTCATGTGATCAGTGCATGATATAGACGTGATCAGTGCATGATCAGTCTCGTGATCAGTGCATGATAGCCACGTGATCAGTGCATGATCAGTCACCTGATGGGTGTATGATCATTCACGTGACCTGTACATGGTAGCTACATGATCATTGCATGATCAGCCACGTGAGTAGTGCATGATAGCCACGTGATCAGTGCATGATCAGTCACGTGATCAGTGCATGATCAGTCATGTGACCAGTACATGGTAGCTGCGTGATCATGGCATGATCAGCCACGTGAGCAGTGCATGATAGCCACGTGATCAGTGCATGATCAGCCACGTGATCAGTGCATGATCAGTCACGTCAGTGCAGTCAGACGTGATCAGTGCATGATCAGCACGTGATCAGTGCATGATCAGCACGTGATCAGTGCATGATAGCCACGTGATCAGTGCATGATCAGTCACGTGATCAGTGCATGATCAGCCGTGATCAGTGCATGATCAGCCACGTGATCAGTGCATGATCAGCCACGTGATCAGTGCATGATCAGCCACGTGATCAGTGCATGTAATTCGTGATCAGTATGATCAGCCACGTGATCAGTGCATGATGCCACGTGATCAGTGCATGATAGCCACGTGATCAGTGCATGATCAGTCATGTGATACGTGTGTGATCAGCCACGTGATCAGTGCATGATATCCACGTGATCAGTGCATGGCAGCCACGTGATCAGTGCATGATAGCCACGTGATCAGTGCATGATCAGTCACGTGATACATGTGTGATCAGCCACGTGATCAGTGCATGATGAGCCACGTGATCAGTGCATGATCAATTACGTGATCAGTGCATGATCAGTCACGTGACCAGTACATGTTGCTACGTGATCAGTGCATGATCAGCCACGTGAGCAGTGCATGATAGCCACGTGATCAGTGCATGATCAGTCACGTGATCAGTACATGATCAGTCACGTGAACAGTGCATGATCATTTACGTGATCTTTGCATGATCAGTCACGTGACCAGTATATGGTTGCTACGTGATCATTCCATGACGAGCCACGTGAGCAGTGCATGATAGCCACGTGATGTGTGCATGAGTTACGTGAGCAGTGTATGATCAGCCACGTGATCAGTGCATGAGTGCCACGTGATCAGTGCATGATATGTCACGTGACAGGTGTGTGATCAGCCACGTGATCAGTGCATGTTCAGCCACGTGATCAGTGCATGATAGCCACGTGATCAGTGCATGATCAGTTACGTGAGCAGTGTATGATCAGCCACGTGATCAGTGCATGGTCAGACACGTGAACAGTGTATGATCAGCCACGTGATCAGTGCATGATATCCAAGTGATCAGTGCATGATCATCACGTGATCAGTGTATGATCAGCCACGTGAACAGTGCATGCTCAGTCACGTGATCAGGGCCTGCTGAGCTGCGTGATTACTGTCTGCTCATCTGCTTGACAATTGCCAGCTGAGCTGCACGATTCCTGCCTGTCATCTGCTTGACAATTGCCAGCTGTGCTGCGTAATTCCTGCCTGCTCAGCTGCTTGATTATTGCCAGCTGAGCAGCATGATTCCTCACACCTGAGTTCCATGATTATTGCCTGCTGACTGTTTGATTCGTGCCTACTCAGCTCTTTGTTTATTGCCTCCAGAGGCACATGATCAGTGTATGATAGCAAACATGATCAGCATGATCAGTCACATGATCAGCGCCATTAAGTCACGTGATCACTACATGATAGTCATGTGATCAGTCCATGCTCAGTCACGGTATCAGTGCATGATCAGCCACGTGATCAGTGCATGATCTGTCACAAGATTAGTGTATGATCATCCACGTGATCAGTGCATGGGCAGTCATGTGATCAGTGCATGATATAGACGTGATCAGTGCATGATCAGTCTCGTGATCAGTGCATGATAGCCACGTGATCAGTGCATGATCAGTCACCTGATGGGTGTATGATCATTCACGTGACCTGTACATGGTAGCTACATGATCATTGCATGATCAGCCACGTGAGTAGTGCATGATAGCCACGTGATCAGTGCATGATCAGTCACGTGATCAGTGCATGATCAGTCATGTGACCAGTACATGGTAGCTGCGTGATCATGGCATGATCAGCCACGTGATCAGTGCATGATAGCCACGTGATCAGTGCATGATCAGCCACGTGATCAGTGCATGATCAGTCACGTGATCAGTGCATGATCAGCCACGTGATCAGTGCATGATCAGTTACGTGATCAGTGCATGATCAGTCACGTGATCAGTGCATGATAGCTACGTGATCAGTGCATGATCAGCCACGTGATCAGTGCATGATCAGCCACGTGATCAGTGCATGATCAGCCACGTGATCAGTGCATGATCAGTCACGTGATCAGTGCATGATCAGCCACGTGATCAGTGCATGATCAGCCACGTGATCAGTGCATGATCAGCCACGTGATCAGTGCATGATCAGCCACGTGATCAGTGCATGATAGCCACGTGATCAGTGCATGATCAGTCATGTGATACGTGTGTGATCAGCCACGTGATCAGTGCATGATATCCACGTGATCAGTGCATGACAGCCACGTGATCAGTGCATGATAGCCACGTGATCAGTGCATGATCAGTCACGTGATACATGTGTGATCAGCCACGTGATCAGTGCATGATGAGCCACGTGATCAGTGCAGGATCAATTACGTGATCAGTGCATGATCAGTCACGTGACCAGTACATGGTTGCTACGTGATCGTTGCATGATCAGCCACGTGAGCAGGCATGATAGCCACGTGATCAGTGCATGATCAGTCACGTGATCAGTGCATGATCAGTCACGTGAACAGTGCATGATCATTTACGTGATCAGTGCATGATCAGTCACGTGACCAGTATATGGTAGCTACGTGATCATTCCATGACGAGCCACGTGAGCAGTGCATGATAGCCACGTGATGTGTGCATGAGTTACGTGAGCAGAGTATGATCAGCCACGTGATCAGTGCATGAGTGCCACGTGATCAGTGCATGATATGTCACGTGACAGGTGTGTGATCAGCCACGTGAACAGTGCATGTTCAGCCACGTGATCAGTGCATGATAGCCACGTGATCAGTGCATGATCAGTTACGTGAGCAGTGTATGATCAGCCACGTGATCAGTGCATGGTCAGACACGTGAACAGTGTATGATCAGCCACGTGATCAGTGCATGATATCCAAGTGATCAGTGCATGATCATCACGTGATCAGTGTATGATCAGCCACGTGAACAGTGCATGCTCAGTCACGTGATCTGGGCCTGCTGAGCTGCGTGATTACTGTCTGCTCATCTGCTTGACAATTGCCAGCTGAGCTGCACGATTCCTGCCTGTCATCTGCTTGACAATTGCCAGCTGTGCTGCGTAATTCCTGCCTGCTCAGCTGCTTGATTATTGCCAGCTGAGCAGCATGATTCCTCACAGCTGAGTTCCATGATTATTGCCTGCTGACTGTTTGATTCGTGCCTACTCAGCTCTTTGTTTATTGCCTCCAGAGGCACATGATCAGTGTATGATAGCAAACATGATCAGCGCATGATCAGTCACATGATCAGCGCCATTAAGTCACGTGATCACTACATGATAGTCATGTGATCAGTCCATGCTCAGTCACGGTATCAGTGCATGATCAGCCACGTGATCAGTGCATGATCTGTCACATGATTAGTGTATGATCATCCACGTGATCAGTGCATGGGCAGTCATGTGATCAGTGCATGATATAGACGTGATCAGTGCATGATCAGTCTCGTGATCAGTGCATGATAGCCACGTGATCAGTGCATGATCAGTCACCTGATGGGTGTATGATCATTCACGTGACCTGTACATGGTAGCTACATGATCATTGCATGATCAGCCACGTGAGTAGTGCATGATAGCCACGTGATCAGTGCATGATCAGTCACGTGATCAGTGCATGATCAGTCATGTGACCAGTACATGGTAGCTGCGTGATCATGGCATGATCAGCCACGTGATCAGTGCATGATAGCCACGTGATCAGTGCATGATCAGCCACGTGATCAGTGCATGATCAGTCACGTGATCAGTGCATGATCAGCCACGTGATCAGTGCATGATCAGCCACGTGATCAGTGCATGATCAGTCACGTGATCAGTGCATGATCAGCTCACGTGATCAGTGCATGATCAGCCACGTGATCAGTGCATGATAGCCACGTGATCAGTGCATGATCAGACGTGATCAGTGCATGATCAGTCACGTGATCAGTGCATGATCAGCCACGTGATCAGTGCATGATCAGCCACGTGATCAGTGCATGATCAGCCACGTGATCAGTGCATGATCAGCCACGTGATCAGTGCATGATCAGTCACGTGATCAGTGCATGATCAGTCACGTGATCAGTGCATGATCAGCCACGTGATCAGTGCATGATCAGCCACGTGATCAGTGCATGATCAATTCGTGATCAGTGCATGATCAGCCACGTGATCAGTGCATGATAGCTACGTGATCAGTGCATGATCAGCCACGTGATCAGTGCATGATAGCCACGTGATCAGTGCATGATAGCCACGTGATCAGTGCATGATCAGTCATGTGATCGTGTGTGATCAGCCACGTGATCAGTGCATGATATCCACGTGATCAGTGCATGATCAGCCACGTGATCAGTGCATGAGCCACGTGATCAGTGCATGATCAGTCACGTGATACATGTGTGATCAGCCACGTGATCAGTGCATGATGAGCCACGTGATCAGTGCATGATCAATTACGTGATCAGTGCATGATCAGTCACGTGACCAGTACATGGTTGCTACGTGATCGTTGCATGATCAGCCACGTGAGCAGTGCATGATAGCCACGTGATCAGTGCATGATCAGTCACGTGATCAGTGCATGATCAGTCACGTGAACAGTGCATGATCATTTACGTGATCAGTGCATGATCAGTCACGTGACCAGTATATGGTTGCTACGTGATCATTCCATGACGAGCCACGTGAGCAGTGCATGATAGCCACGTGATGTGTGCATGAGTTACGTGAGCAGTGTATGATCAGCCACGTGATCAGTGCATGAGTGCCACGTGATCAGTGCATGATATGTCACGTGACAGGTGTGTGATCAGCCACGTGAACAGTGCATGTTCAGCCACGTGATCAGTGCATGATAGCCACGTGATCAGTGCATGATCAGTTACGTGAGCAGTGTATGATCAGCCACGTGATCAGTGCATGGTCAGACACGTGAACAGTGTATGATCAGCCACGTGATCAGTGCATGATATCCAAGTGATCAGTGCATGATCATCACGTGATCAGTGTATGATCAGCCACGTGACAGTGCATGCTCAGTCACGTGATCAGGGCCTGCTGAGCTGCGTGATTACTGTCTGCTCATCTGCTTGACAATTGCCAGCTGAGCTGCACGATTCCTGCCTGTCATCTGCTTGACAATTGCCAGCTGTGCTGCGTAATTCCTGCCTGCTCAGCTGCTTGATTATTGCCAGCTGAGCAGCATGATTCCTCACACCTGAGTTCCATGATTATTGCCTGCTGACTGTTTGATTCGTGCCTACTCAGCTCTTTGTTTATTGCCTCCAGAGGCACATGATCAGTGTATGATAGCAAACATGATCAGCGCATGATCAGTCACATGATCAGCGCCATTAAGTCACGTGATCACTACATGATAGTCATGTGATCAGTCCATGCTCAGTCACGGTATCAGTGCATGATCAGCCACGTGATCAGTGCATGATCTGTCACATGATTAGTGTATGATCATCCACGTGATCAGTGCATGGGCAGTCATGTGATCAGTGCATGATATAGACGTGATCAGTGCATGATCAGTCACGTGATCAGTGCATGATAGCCACGTGATCAGTGCATGATCAGTCACCTGATGGGTGTATGATCATTCACGTGACCTGTACATGGTAGCTACATGATCATTGCATGATCAGCCACGTGAGTAGTGCATGATAGCCACGTGATCAGTGCATGATCAGTCACGTGATCAGTGCATGATCAGTCATGTGACCAGTATATGGTAGCTGCGTGATCATGGCATGATCAGCCACGTGATCAGTGCATGATAGCCACGTGATCAGTGCATGATAGCCACGTGATCAGTGCATGATCAGTCACGTGATCAGTGCATGATCAGCCACGTGATCAGTGCATGATCAGACGTGATCAGTGCATGATCAGTCACGTGATCAGTGCATGATTGCTACGTGATCAGTGCATGATCAGCCACGTGATCAGTGCATGATAGCCACGTGATCAGTGCATGATCAGTCACGTGATCAGTGCATGATCAGTCACGTGATCAGTGCATGATCAGCCACGTGATCAGTGCATGATCAGCACGTGATCAGTGCATGATCAGCCACGTGATCAGTGCATGATAGCCACGTGATCAGTGCATGATCAGTCACGTGATCAGTGCATGATCAGTCACGTGATCAGTGCATGATCAGCCACGTGATCAGTGCATGATCAGCCACGTGATCAGTGCATGATCAGTTACGTGATCAGTGCATGATCAGTCACGTGATCAGTACATGATAGCTCGTGATCATTGCATGATCAGCCACGTGATCAGTGCATGATAGCCACGTGATCAGTGCATGATAGCCACGTGATCAGTGCATGATCAGTCATGTGATACGTGTGTGATCAGCCACGTGATCAGTGCATGATATCCACGTGATCAGTGCATGACAGCCACGTGATCAGTGCATGAGCCACGTGATCAGTGCATGATCAGTCACGTGATACATGTGTGATCAGCCACGTGATCAGTGCATGATGAGCCACGTGATCAGTGCATGATCAATTACGTGATCAGTGCATGATCAGTCACGTGACCAGTACATGGTTGCTACGTGATCGTTGCATGATCAGCCACGTGAGCAGTGCATGATAGCCACGTGATCAGTGCATGATCAGTCACGTGATCAGTACATGATCAGTCACGTGAACAGTGCATGATCATTTACGTGATCTTTGCATGATCAGTCACGTGACCAGTATATGGTAGCTACGTGATCATTCCATGACGAGCCACGTGAGCAGTGCATGATAGCCACGTGATGTGTGCATGAGTTACGTGAGCAGAGTATGATCAGCCACGTGATCAGTGCATGAGTGCCACGTGATCAGTGCATGATATGTCACGTGACAGGTGTGTGATCAGCCACGTGAACAGTGCATGTTCAGCCACGTGATCAGTGCATGATAGCCACGTGATCAGTGCATGATCAGTTACGTGAGCAGTGTATGATCAGCCACGTGATCAGTGCATGGTCAGACACGTGAACAGTGTATGATCAGCCACGTGATCAGTGCATGATATCCAAGTGATCAGTGCATGATCATCACGTGATCAGTGTATGATCAGCCACGTGAACAGTGCATGCTCAGTCACGTGATCTGGGCCTGCTGAGCTGCGTGATTACTGTCTGCTCATCTGCTTGACAATTGCCAGCTGAGCTGCACGATTCCTGCCTGTCATCTGCTTGACAATTGCCAGCTGTGCTGCGTAATTCCTGCCTGCTCAGCTGCTTGATTATTGCCAGCTGAGCAGCATGATTCCTCACACCTGAGTTCCATGATTATTGCCTGCTGACTGTTTGATTCGTGCCTACTCAGCTCTTTGTTTATTGCCTCCAGAGGCACATGATCAGTGTATGATAGCAAACATGATCAGCGCATGATCAGTCACATGATCAGCGCCATTAAGTCACGTGATCACTACATGATAGTCATGTGATCAGTCCATGCTCAGTCACGGTATCAGTGCATGATCAGCCACGTGATCAGTGCATGATCTGTCACATGATTAGTGTATGATCATCCACGTGATCAGTGCATGGGCAGTCATGTGATCAGTGCATGATATAGACGTGATCAGTGCATGATCAGTCTCGTGATCAGTGCATGATAGCCACGTGATCAGTGCATGATCAGTCACCTGATGGGTGTATGATCATTCACGTGACCTGTACATGGTAGCTACATGATCATTGCATGATCAGCCACGTGAGTAGTGCATGATAGCCACGTGATCACTGCATGATCAGTCACGTGATCAGTGCATGATCAGTCATGTGACCAGTACATGGTAGCTGCGTGATCATGGCATGATCAGCCACGTGAGCAGTGCATGATAGCCACGTGATCAGTGCATGATCAGTCACGTGATCAGTGCATGATCAGTCACGTGATCAGTGCATGATCAGCCACGTGATCAGTGCATGATCAGGCACGTGATCAGTGCATGATCAGCCACGTGATCAGTGCATGATAGCCACGTGATCAGTGCATGATCAGTCACGTGATCAGTGCATGATCAGTCACGTGATCAGTGCATGATCAGCCACGTGATCAGTGCATGATCAGCCACGTGATCAGTGCATGATCAATTACGTGATCAGTGCATGATCAGTCACGTGATCAGTACATGATAGCCACGTGATCAGTGCATGATCAGCCACGTGATCAGTGCATGATAGCCACGTGATCAGTGCATGATAGCCACGTGATCAGTGCATGATCAGTCATGTGATCGTGTGTGATCAGCCACGTGATCAGTGCATGATATCCACGTGATCAGTGCATGATCAGCCACGTGATCAGTGCATGATAGCCACGTGATCAGTGCATGATCAGTCACGTGATACATGTGTGATCAGCCACGTGATCAGTGCATGATCAGCCACGTGATCAGTGCATGATCAATTACGTGATCAGTGCATGATCAGTCACGTGACCAGTGCATGGTTGCTACGTGATCGTGCATGATCAGCCACGTGAGCAGTGCATGATAGCCACGTGATCAGTGCATGATCAGTCACGTGATCAGTGCATGATCAGTCACGTGATCAGTGCATGATCATTTCGTGATCAGTGCATGATCAGTCACGTGACCAGTATATGGTTGCTACGTGATCATTGCATGACAGCCACGTGAGCAGTGCATGATAGCCACGTGATCAGTGCATGAGTTACGTGATCAGTGTATGATCAGCCACGTGATCAGTGCATGATAGTCACGTGATCAGTGCATGATATGTCACGTGACAGTGTGTGATCAGCCACGTGATCAGTGCATGATCAGCCACGTGATCAGTGCATGATAGCCACGTGATCAGTGCATGATCAGTCACGTGATCAGTGCATGATCAGCCACGTGATCAGTGCATGATCAGTCACGTGATCAGTGCATGATAGCTGCGTGATCATGCATGATCAGCCACGTGATCAGTGCATGATCAGCCACGTGATCAGTGCATGATCAGTCACGTGATCAGTGCATGATCAGTCACGTGATCAGTGCATGATCAGCCACGTGATCAGTGCATGATCAGTCACGTGATCAGTGCATGATCAGCCACGTGATCAGTGCATGATCAGCACGTGATCAGTGCATGATCAGCCACGTGATCAGTGCATGATAGCCACGTGATCAGTGCATGATCAGTCACGTGATCAGTGCATGATCAGTCACGTGATCAGTGCATGATCAGCCACGTGATCAGTGCATGATCAGCCACGTGATCAGTGCATGATCAGCCACGTGATCAGTGCATGATCAGTCACGTGATCAGTGCATGATCAGCCACGTGATCAGTGCATGATCAGCCACGTGATCAGTGCATGATAGCCACGTGATCAGTGCATGATAGCCACGTGATCAGTGCATGATCAGTCACGTGATCATGTGTGATCAGCCACGTGATCAGTGCATGATGAGCCACGTGATCAGTGCATGATCAATTACGTGATCAGTGCATGATCAGTCACGTGACCAGTACATGGTTGCTACGTGATCGTGCATGATCAGCCACGTGAGCAGTGCATGATAGCCACGTGATCAGTGCATGATCAGTCACGTGATCAGTACATGATCAGTCACGTGAACAGTGCATGATCATTTACGTGATCAGTGCATGATCAGTCACGTGACCAGTATATGGTAGCTACGTGATCATTCCATGACGAGCCACGTGAGCAGTGCATGATAGCCACGTGATGTGTGCATGAGTTACGTGAGCAGAGTATGATCAGCCACGTGATCAGTGCATGAGTGCCACGTGATCAGTGCATGATATGTCACGTGACAGGTGTGTGATCAGCCACGTGAACAGTGCATGTTCAGCCACGTGATCAGTGCATGATAGCCACGTGATCAGTGCATGATCAGTTACGTGAGCAGTGTATGATCAGCCACGTGATCAGTGCATGGTCAGACACGTGAACAGTGTATGATCAGCCACGTGATCAGTGCATGATATCCAAGTGATCAGTGCATGATCATCACGTGATCAGTGTATGATCAGCCACGTGAACAGTGCATGCTCAGTCACGTGATCTGGGCCTGCTGAGCTGCGTGATTACTGTCTGCTCATCTGCTTGACAATTGCCAGCTGAGCTGCACGATTCCTGCCTGCTCAGCTGCTTGATTATTGCCAGCTGAGCAGCATGATTCCTCACACCTGAGTTCCATGATTATTGCCTGCTGACTGTTTGATTCGTGCCTACTCAGCTCTTTGTTTATTGCCTCCAGAGGCACATGATCAGTGTATGATAGCAAACATGATCAGCGCATGATCAGTCACATGATCAGCGCCATTAAGTCACGTGATCACTACATGATAGTCATGTGATCAGTCCATGCTCAGTCACGGTATCAGTGCATGATCAGCCACGTGATCAGTGCATGATCTGTCACATGATTAGTGTATGATCATCCACGTGATCAGTGCATGGGCAGTCATGTGATCAGTGCATGATATAGACGTGATCAGTGCATGATCAGTCTCGTGATCAGTGCATGATAGCCACGTGATCAGTGCATGATCAGTCACCTGATGGGTGTATGATCATTCACGTGACCTGTACATGGTAGCTACATGATCATTGCATGATCAGCCACGTGAGTAGTGCATGATAGCCACGTGATCAGTGCATGATCAGTCACGTGATCAGTGCATGATCAGTCATGTGACCAGTACATGGTAGCTGCGTGATCATGGCATGATCAGCCACGTGATCAGTGCATGATAGCCACGTGATCAGTGCATGATCAGTCACGTGATCAGTGCATGATCAGTCACGTGATCAGTGCATGATCAGCCACGTGATCAGTGCATGATCAGGCACGTGATCAGTGTATGATCAGCCACGTGATCAGTGCATGATAGCCACGTGATCAGTGCATGATCAGTCACGTGATCAGTGCATGATCAGTCACGTGATCAGTGTATGATCAGCCACGTGATCAGTGCATGATCAGCCACGTGATCAGTGCATGATCAGTCACGTGATCAGTGCATGATCAGTCACGTGACAGTACATGATAGCTACGTGATCAGTGCATGATCAGCCACGTGATCAGTGCATGATAGCCACGTGATCAGTGCATGATAGCCACGTGATCAGTGCATGATCAGTCATGTGATCGTGTGTGATCAGCCACGTGATCAGTGCATGATATCCACGTGATCAGTGCATGACAGCCACGTGATCAGTGCATGATAGCCACGTGATCAGTGCATGATCAGTCACGTGATACATGTGTGATCAGCCACGTGATCAGTGCATGATGAGCCACGTGATCAGTGCAGGATCAATTACGTGATCAGTGCATGATCAGTCACGTGACCAGTACATGGTTGCTACGTGATCGTTGCATGATCAGCCACGTGAGCAGTGCATGATAGCCACGTGATCAGTGCATGATCAGTCACGTGATCAGTATGATCAGTCACGTGAACAGTGCATGATCATTTACGTGATCAGTGCATGATCAGTCACGTGACCAGTATATGGTTGCTACGTGATCATTCCATGACAGCCACGTGAGCAGTGCATGATAGCCACGTGATGTGTGCATGAGTTACGTGAGCAGAGTATGATCAGCCACGTGATCAGTGCATGAGTGCCACGTGATCAGTGCATGATATGTCACGTGACAGGTGTGTGATCAGCCACGTGAACAGTGCATGTTCAGCCACGTGATCAGTGCATGATAGCCACGTGATCAGTGCATGATCAGTTACGTGAGCAGTGTATGATCAGCCACGTGATCAGTGCATGGTCAGACACGTGAACAGTGTATGATCAGCCACGTGATCAGTGCATGATATCCAAGTGATCAGTGCATGATCATCACGTGATCAGTGTATGATCAGCCACGTGAACAGTGCATGCTCAGTCACGTGATCTGGGCCTGCTGAGCTGCGTGATTACTGTCTGCTCATCTGCTTGACAATTGCCAGCTGAGCTGCACGATTCCTGCCTGTCATCTGCTTGACAATTGCCAGCTGTGCTGCGTAATTCCTGCCTGCTCAGCTGCTTGATTATTGCCAGCTGAGCAGCATGATTCCTCACACCTGAGTTCCATGATTATTGCCTGCTGACTGTTTGATTCGTGCCTACTCAGCTCTTTGTTTATTGCCTCCAGAGGCACATGATCAGTGTATGATAGCAAACATGATCAGCGCATGATCAGTCACATGATCAGCGCCATTAAGTCACGTGATCACTACATGATAGTCATGTGATCAGTCCATGCTCAGTCACGGTATCAGTGCATGATCAGCCACGTGATCAGTGCATGATCTGTCACATGATTAGTGTATGATCATCCACGTGATCAGTGCATGGGCAGTCATGTGATCAGTGCATGATATAGACGTGATCAGTGCATGATCAGTCTCGTGATCAGTGCATGATAGCCACGTGATCAGTGCATGATCAGTCACCTGATGGGTGTATGATCATTCACGTGACCTGTACATGGTAGCTACATGATCATTGCATGATCAGCCACGTGAGTAGTGCATGATAGCCACGTGATCAGTGCATGATCAGTCACGTGATCAGTGCATGATCAGTCATGTGACCAGTACATGGTAGCTGCGTGATCATGGCATGATCAGCCACGTGAGCAGTGCATGATAGCCACGTGATCAGTGCATGATCAGTCACGTGATCAGTGCATGATCAGTCACGTGATCAGTGCATGATCAGCCACGTGATCAGTGCATGATCAGCCACGTGATCAGTGCATGATCAGTCACGTGATCAGTGCATGATCAGCCACGTGATCAGTGCATGATCAGTCACGTGATCAGTGCATGATCAGCCACGTGATCAGTGCATGATCAGCCACGTGATCAGTGCATGATCAGCCACGTGATCAGTGCATGATCAGCCACGTGATCAGTGCATGATCAGTCACGTGATCAGTGCATGATCAGCCACGTGATCAGTGCATGATAGCCACGTGATCAGTGCATGATAGCCACGTGATCAGTGCATGATCAGTCATGTGATACGTGTGTGATCAGCCACGTGATCAGTGCATGATATCCACGTGATCAGTGCATGACAGCCACGTGATCAGTGCATGAGAGCCACGTGATCAGTGCATGATCAGTCACGTGATACATGTGTGATCAGCCACGTGATCAGTGCATGATGAGCCACGTGATCAGTGCAGGATCAATTACGTGATCAGTGCATGATCAGTCACGTGACCAGTACATGGTTGCTACGTGATCGTTGCATGATCAGCCACGTGAGCAGTGCATGATAGCCACGTGATCAGTGCATGATCAGTCACGTGATCAGTACATGATCAGTCACGTGAACAGTGCATGATCATTTACGTGATCAGTGCATGATCAGTCACGTGACCAGTATATGGTTGCTACGTGATCATTCCATGACGAGCCACGTGAGCAGTGCATGATAGCCACGTGATGTGTGCATGAGTTACGTGAGCAGTATGATCAGCCACGTGATCAGTGCATGAGTGCCACGTGATCAGTGCATGATATGTCACGTGACAGGTGTGTGATCAGCCACGTGAACAGTGCATGTTCAGCCACGTGATCAGTGCATGATAGCCACGTGATCAGTGCATGATCAGTTACGTGAGCAGTGTATGATCAGCCACGTGATCAGTGCATGGTCAGACACGTGAACAGTGTATGATCAGCCACGTGATCAGTGCATGATATCAAGTGATCAGTGCATGATCATCACGTGATCAGTGTATGATCAGCCACGTGAACAGTGCATGCTCAGTCACGTGATCAGGGCCTGCTGAGCTGCGTGATTACTGTCTGCTCATCTGCTTGACAATTGCCAGCTGAGCTGCACGATTCCTGCCTGTCATCTGCTTGACAATTGCCAGCTGTGCTGCGTAATTCCTGCCTGCTCAGCTGCTTGATTATTGCCAGCTGAGCAGCATGATTCCTCACACCTGAGTTCCATGATTATTGCCTGCTGACTGTTTGATTCGTGCCTACTCAGCTCTTTGTTTATTGCCTCCAGAGGCACATGATCAGTGTATGATAGCAAACATGATCAGCGCATGATCAGTCACATGATCAGCGCCATTAAGTCACGTGATCACTACATGATAGTCATGTGATCAGTCCATGCTCAGTCACGGTATCAGTGCATGATCAGCCACGTGATCAGTGCATGATCTGTCACAAGATTAGTGTATGATCATCCACGTGATCAGTGCATGGGCAGTCATGTGATCAGTGCATGATATAGACGTGATCAGTGCATGATCAGTCACGTGATCAGTGCATGATAGCCACGTGATCAGTGCATGATCAGTCACCTGATGGGTGTATGATCATTCACGTGACCTGTACATGGTAGCTACATGATCATTGCATGATCAGCCACGTGAGTAGTGCATGATAGCCACGTGATCAGTGCATGATCAGTCACGTGATCAGTGCATGATCAGTCATGTGACCAGTACATGGTAGCTGCGTGATCATGGCATGATCAGCCACGTGATGAGTGCATGATAGCCACGTGATCAGTGCATGATCAGCCACGTGATCAGTGCATGATCAGTCACGTGATCAGTGCATGATCAGCCACGTGATCAGTGCATGATCAGTCACGTGATCAGTGCATGATCAGTCACGTGATCCACGTGATCAGTGCATGACAGCCACGTGATCAGTGCATGATAGCCACGTGATCAGTGCATGATCAGTCACGTGATCAGTGCATGATCAGTCACGTGATCAGTGCATGATCAGCCACGTGATCAGTGCATGATCCACGTGATCAGTGCATGATCAGCCACGTGATCAGTGCATGATAGCCACGTGATCAGTGCATGATCAGTCACGTGATCAGTGCATGATCAGTCACGTGATCAGTGCATGATCAGCCACGTGATCAGTGCATGATCAGCCACGTGATCAGTGCATGATCAATTACGTGATCAGTGCATGATCAGTCACGTGACCAGTGCATGGTAGCTACGTGATCAGTGCATGATCAGCCACGTGATCAGTGCATGATAGCCACGTGATCAGTGCATGATAGCCACGTGATCAGTGCATGATCAGTCATGTGATACGTGTGTGATCAGCCACGTGATCAGTGCATGATATCCACGTGATCAGTGCATGACAGCCACGTGATCAGTGCATGAGCCACGTGATCAGTGCATGATCAGTCACGTGATACATGTGTGATCAGCCACGTGATCAGTGCATGATGAGCCACGTGATCAGTGCAGGATCAATTACGTGATCAGTGCATGATCAGTCACGTGACCAGTACATGGTTGCTACGTGATCGTTGCATGATCAGCCACGTGAGCAGAGCATGATAGCCACGTGATCAGTGCATTATCAGTCACGTGATCAGTACATGATCAGTCACGTGAACAGTGCATGATCATTTACGTGATCAGTGCATGATCAGTCACGTGACCAGTATATGGTTGCTACGTGATCATTCCATGACGAGCCACGTGAGCAGTGCATGATAGCCACGTGATGTGTGCATGAGTTACGTGAGCAGAGTATGATCAGCCACGTGATCAGTGCATGAGTGCCACGTGATCAGTGCATGATATGTCACGTGACAGGTGTGTGATCAGCCACGTGAACAGTGCATGTTCAGCCACGTGATCAGTGCATGATAGCCACGTGATCAGTGCATGATCAGTTACGTGAGCAGTGTATGATCAGCCACGTGATCAGTGCATGATAGCCACGTGATCAGTGCATGATCAATCACGTGATCAGTGTATGATCAGCCACGTGCACAGTGCATGCTCAGTCACGTGATCAGGGCCTGCTGAGCTGCGTGATTACTGTCTGCTCATCTGCTTGACAATTGCCAGCTGAGCTGCACGATTCCTGCCTGTCATCTGCTTGACAATTGCCAGCTGTGCTGCGTAATTCCTGCCTGCTCAGCTGCTTGATTATTGCCAGCTGAGCAGCATGATTCCTCACACCTGAGTTCCATGATTATTGCCTGCTGACTGTTTGATTCGTGCCTACTCAGCTCTTTGTTTATTGCCTCCAGAGGCACATGATCAGTGTATGATAGCAAACATGATCAGCGCATGATCAGTCACATGATCAGCGCCATTAAGTCACGTGATCACTACATGATAGTCATGTGATCAGTCCATGCTCAGTCACGGTATCAGTGCATGATCAGCCACGTGATCAGTGCATGATCTGTCACATGATTAGTGTATGATCATCCACGTGATCAGTGCATGGGCAGTCATGTGATCAGTGCATGATATAGACGTGATCAGTGCATGATCAGTCTCGTGATCAGTGCATGATAGCCACGTGATCAGTGCATGATCAGTCACCTGATGGGTGTATGATCATTCACGTGACCTGTACATGGTAGCTACATGATCATTGCATGATCAGCCACGTGAGTAGTGCATGATAGCCACGTGATCACTGCATGATCAGTCACGTGATCAGTGCATGATCAGTCATGTGACCAGTACATGGTAGCTGCGTGATCATGGCATGATCAGCCACGTGAGCAGTGCATGATAGCCACGTGATCAGTGCATGATCAGTCACGTGATCAGTGCATGATCAGTCACGTGATCAGTGCATGATCAGCCACGTGATCAGTGCATGATCAGCCACGTGATCAGTGTATGATCAGCCACGTGATCAGTGCATGATAGCCACGTGATCAGTGCATGATCAGTCACGTGATCAGTGCATGATCAGTCACGTGATCAGTGCATGATCAGCCACGTGATCAGTGCATGATCAGCCACGTGATCAGTGCATGATCAGTCATCAGTGCATGATCAGTCACGTGATCAGTGCATGATAGCTCGTGATCATTGCATGATCAGCCACGTGATCAGTGCATGATAGCCACGTGATCAGTGCATGATAGCCGTGATCAGTGCATGATCAGTCGTGATCGTGTGTGATCAGCCACGTGATCAGTGCATGATATCCACGTGATCAGTGCATGACAGCCACGTGATCAGTGCATGATAGCCACGTGATCAGTGCATGATCAGTCACGTGATCATGTGTGATCAGCCACGTGATCAGTGCATGATGAGCCACGTGATCAGTGCATGATCAATTACGTGATCAGTGCATGATCAGTCACGTGATCAGTGCATGATTGCTACGTGATCGTTGCATGATCAGCCACGTGATCAGTGCATGATAGCCACGTGATCAGTGCATGATCAGTCACGTGATCAGTGCATGATCAGTCACGTGAACAGTGCATGATCAGTTACGTGATCAGTGCATGATCAGTCACGTGACCAGTATATGGTTGCTACGTGATCATTCCATGACAGCCACGTGAGCAGTGCATGATCAGCCACGTGATCAGTGCATGAGTTACGTGATCAGTGTATGATCAGCCACGTGATCAGTGCATGATGTCACGTGATCAGTGCATGATAGTCACGTGACAGTGTGTGATCAGCCACGTGATCAGTGCATGATCAGCCACGTGATCAGTGCATGATAGCCACGTGATCAGTGCATGATCAGTCACGTGATCAGTGTATGATCAGCCACGTGATCAGTGCATGATCAGTCACGTGATCAGTGCATGATAGCTGCGTGATCAGTGCATGATCAGCCACGTGATCAGTGCATGATAGCCACGTGATCAGTGCATGATCAGTCACGTGATCAGTGCATGATCAGTCACGTGATCAGTGCATGATCAGCCACGTGATCAGTGCATGATCAGTCACGTGATCAGTGCATGATCAGCCACGTGATCAGTGCATGATCAGTCACGTGATCAGTGCATGATCAGCCAAGTGATCAGTGCATGATAGCCACGTGATCAGTGCATGATCAGTCACGTGATCAGTGCATGATCAGTTACGTGATCAGTGCATGATCAGCCACGTGATCAGTGCATGATCAGCCACGTGATCAGTGCATGATCAGCACGTGATCAGTGCATGATCAGTCACGTGATCAGTGCATGATAGTCACGTGATCAGTGCATGATCAGCCACGTGATCAGTGCATGATAGCCACGTGATCAGTGCATGATAGCCACGTGATCAGTGCATGATCAGTCATGTGATACGTGTGTGATCAGCCACGTGATCAGTGCATGATATCCACGTGATCAGTGCATGACAGCCACGTGATCAGTGCATGATAGCCACGTGATCAGTGCATGATCAGTCACGTGATACATGTGTGATCAGCCACGTGATCAGTGCATGATGAGCCACGTGATCAGTGCAGGATCAATTACGTGATCAGTGCATGATCAGTCACGTGACCAGTACATGGTTGCTACGTGATCGTTGCATGATCAGCCACGTGAGCAGAGCATGATAGCCACGTGATCAGTGCATGATCAGTCACGTGATCAGTACATGATCAGTCACGTGAACAGTGCATGATCATTTACGTGATCTGTGCATGATCAGTCACGTGACCAGTATATGGTAGCTACGTGATCATTCCATGACGAGCCACGTGAGCAGTGCATGATAGCCACGTGATGTGTGCATGAGTTACGTGAGCAGAGTATGATCAGCCACGTGATCAGTGCATGAGTGCCACGTGATCAGTGCATGATATGTCACGTGACAGGTGTGTGATCAGCCACGTGAACAGTGCATGTTCAGCCACGTGATCAGTGCATGATAGCCACGTGATCAGTGCATGATCAGTTACGTGAGCAGTGTATGATCAGCCACGTGATCAGTGCATGGTCAGACACGTGAACAGTGTATGATCAGCCACGTGATCAGTGCATGATATCCAAGTGATCAGTGCATGATCATCACGTGATCAGTGTATGATCAGCCACGTGAACAGTGCATGCTCAGTCACGTGATCTGGGCCTGCTGAGCTGCGTGATTACTGTCTGCTCATCTGCTTGACAATTGCCAGCTGAGCTGCACGATTCCTGCCTGCTCAGCTGCTTGATTATTGCCAGCTGAGCAGCATGATTCCTCACACCTGAGTTCCATGATTATTGCCTGCTGACTGTTTGATTCGTGCCTACTCAGCTCTTTGTTTATTGCCTCCAGAGGCACATGATCAGTGTATGATAGCAAACATGATCAGCGCATGATCAGTCACATGATCAGCGCCATTAAGTCACGTGATCACTACATGATAGTCATGTGATCAGTCCATGCTCAGTCACGGTATCAGTGCATGATCAGCCACGTGATCAGTGCATGATCTGTCACAAGATTAGTGTATGATCATCCACGTGATCAGTGCATGGGCAGTCATGTGATCAGTGCATGATATAGACGTGATCAGTGCATGATCAGTCTCGTGATCAGTGCATGATAGCCACGTGATCAGTGCATGATCAGTCACCTGATGGGTGTATGATCATTCACGTGACCTGTACATGGTAGCTACATGATCATTGCATGATCAGCCACGTGAGTAGTGCATGATAGCCACGTGATCAGTGCATGATCAGTCACGTGATCAGTGCATGATCAGTCATGTGACCAGTACATGGTAGCTGCGTGATCATGGCATGATCAGCCACGTGAGCAGTGCATGATAGCCACGTGATCAGTGCATGATCAGACACGTGATCAGTGCATGATCAGTCACGTGATCAGTGCATGATCAGCCACGTGATCAGTGCATGATCAGTCACGTGATCAGTGTATGATCAGCCAAGTGATCAGTGCATGATAGCCACGTGATCAGTGCATGATCAGTCACGTGATCAGTGCATGATCAGTCACGTGATCAGTGCATGATCAGCCACGTGATCAGTGCATGATCAGCCACGTGATCAGTGCATGATCACGTGATCAGTGCATGATCAGTCACGTGACCAGTACATGGTAGCTACGTGATCATTGCATGATCAGCCACGTGATCAGTGCATGATAGCCACGTGATCAGTGCATGATAGCCACGTGATCAGTGCATGATCAGTCATGTGATCGTGTGTGATCAGCCACGTGATCAGTGCATGATATCCACGTGATCAGTGCATGACAGCCACGTGATCAGTGCATGATAGCCACGTGATCAGTGCATGATCAGTCACGTGATACATGTGTGATCAGCCACGTGATCAGTGCATGATGAGCCACGTGATCAGTGCATGATCAATTACGTGATCAGTGCATGATCAGTCACGTGACCAGTACATGGTTGCTACGTGATCGTTGCATGATCAGCCACGTGAGCAGAGCATGATAGCCACGTGATCAGTGCATGATCAGTCACGTGATCAGTACATGATCAGTCACGTGAACAGTGCATGATCATTTACGTGATCAGTGCATGATCAGTCACGTGACCAGTATATGGTTGCTCGTGATCATTCCATGACGAGCCACGTGAGCAGTGCATGATAGCCACGTGATGTGTGCATGAGTTACGTGAGCAGAGTATGATCAGCCACGTGATCAGTGCATGAGTGCCACGTGATCAGTGCATGATATGTCACGTGACAGGTGTGTGATCAGCCACGTGAACAGTGCATGTTCAGCCACGTGATCAGTGCATGATAGCCACGTGATCAGTGCATGATCAGTTACGTGAGCAGTGTATGATCAGCCACGTGATCAGTGCATGGTCAGACACGTGAACAGTGTATGATCAGCCACGTGATCAGTGCATGATATCCAAGTGATCAGTGCATGATCATCACGTGATCAGTGTATGATCAGCCACGTGAACAGTGCATGCTCAGTCACGTGATCAGGGCCTGCTGAGCTGCGTGATTACTGTCTGCTCATCTGCTTGACAATTGCCAGCTGAGCTGCACGATTCCTGCCTGTCATCTGCTTGACAATTGCCAGCTGTGCTGCGTAATTCCTGCCTGCTCAGCTGCTTGATTATTGCCAGCTGAGCAGCATGATTCCTCACACCTGAGTTCCATGATTATTGCCTGCTGACTGTTTGATTCGTGCCTACTCAGCTCTTTGTTTATTGCCTCCAGAGGCACATGATCAGTGTATGATAGCAAACATGATCAGCGCATGATCAGTCACATGATCAGCGCCATTAAGTCACGTGATCACTACATGATAGTCATGTGATCAGTCCATGCTCAGTCACGGTATCAGTGCATGATCAGCCACGTGATCAGTGCATGATCTGTCACATGATTAGTGTATGATCATCCACGTGATCAGTGCATGGGCAGTCATGTGATCAGTGCATGATATAGACGTGATCAGTGCATGATCAGTCTCGTGATCAGTGCATGATAGCCACGTGATCAGTGCATGATCAGTCACCTGATGGGTGTATGATCATTCACGTGACCTGTACATGGTAGCTACATGATCATTGCATGATCAGCCACGTGAGTAGTGCATGATAGCCACGTGATCAGTGCATGATCAGTCACGTGATCAGTGCATGATCAGTCATGTGACCAGTACATGGTAGCTGCGTGATCATGGCATGATCAGCCACGTGAGCAGTGCATGATAGCCACGTGATCAGTGCATGATCAGCCACGTGATCAGTGCATGATCAGTCACGTGATCAGTGCATGATCAGCCACGTGATCAGTGCATGATCAGCCACGTGATCAGTGCATGATCAGTCACGTGATCAGTGCATGATAGCCACGTGATCAGTGCATGATCAGTCACGTGATCAGTGCATGATCAGCCACGTGATCAGTGCATGATCAGCCACGTGATCAGTGCATGATCAGCCACGTGATCAGTGCATGATCAGCCACGTGATCAGTGCATGATCAGTCACGTGATCAGTGCATGATCAGCCACGTGATCAGTGCATGATAGCCACGTGATCAGTGCATGATAGCCACGTGATCAGTGCATGATCAGTCATGTGATACGTGTGTGATCAGCCACGTGATCAGTGCATGATATCCACGTGATCAGTGCATGACAGCCACGTGATCAGTGCATGAGAGCCACGTGATCAGTGCATGATCAGTCACGTGATACATGTGTGATCAGCCACGTGATCAGTGCATGATGAGCCACGTGATCAGTGCAGGATCAATTACGTGATCAGTGCATGATCAGTCACGTGACCAGTACATGGTTGCTACGTGATCGTTGCATGATCAGCCACGTGAGCAGAGCATGATAGCCACGTGATCAGTGCATGATCAGTCACGTGATCAGTACATGATCAGTCACGTGAACAGTGCATGATCATTACGTGATCTTTGCATGATCAGTCACGTGACCAGTATATGGTTGCTACGTGATCATTCCATGACGAGCCACGTGAGCAGTGCATGATAGCCACGTGATGTGTGCATGAGTTACGTGAGCAGAGTATGATCAGCCACGTGATCAGTGCATGAGTGCCACGTGATCAGTGCATGATATGTCACGTGACAGGTGTGTGATCAGCCACGTGAACAGTGCATGTTCAGCCACGTGATCAGTGCATGATAGCCACGTGATCAGTGCATGATCAGTTACGTGAGCAGTGTATGATCAGCCACGTGATCAGTGCATGGTCAGACACGTGAACAGTGTATGATCAGCCACGTGATCAGTGCATGATATCCAAGTGATCAGTGCATGATCATCACGTGATCAGTGTATGATCAGCCACGTGAACAGTGCATGCTCAGTCACGTGATCTGGGCCTGCTGAGCTGCGTGATTACTGTCTGCTCATCTGCTTGACAATTGCCAGCTGAGCTGCACGATTCCTGCCTGTCATCTGCTTGACAATTGCCAGCTGTGCTGCGTAATTCCTGCCTGCTCAGCTGCTTGATTATTGCCAGCTGAGCAGCATGATTCCTCACACCTGAGTTCCATGATTATTGCCTGCTGACTGTTTGATTCGTGCCTACTCAGCTCTTTGTTTATTGCCTCCAGAGGCACATGATCAGTGTATGATAGCAAACATGATCAGCGCATGATCAGTCACATGATCAGCGCCATTAAGTCACGTGATCACTACATGATAGTCATGTGATCAGTCCATGCTCAGTCACGGTATCAGTGCATGATCAGCCACGTGATCAGTGCATGATCTGTCACAAGATTAGTGTATGATCATCCACGTGATCAGTGCATGGGCAGTCATGTGATCAGTGCATGATATAGACGTGATCAGTGCATGATCAGTCTCGTGATCAGTGCATGATAGCCACGTGATCAGTGCATGATCAGTCACCTGATGGGTGTATGATCATTCACGTGACCTGTACATGGTAGCTACATGATCATTGCATGATCAGCCACGTGAGTAGTGCATGATAGCCACGTGATCACTGCATGATCAGTCACGTGATCAGTGCATGATCAGTCATGTGACCAGTACATGGTAGCTGCGTGATCATGGCATGATCAGCCACGTGAGCAGTGCATGATAGCCACGTGATCAGTGCATGATCAGACACGTGATCAGTGCATGATCAGTCACGTGATCAGTGCATGATCAGCCACGTGATCAGTGCATGATCAGGCACGTGATCAGTGCATGATCAGCCACGTGATCAGTGCATGATAGCCACGTGATCAGTGCATGATCAGTCACGTGATCAGTGCATGATCAGTTACGTGATCAGTGCATGATCAGCCACGTGATCAGTGCATGATCAGCCACGTGATCAGTGCATGATCAATTACGTGATCAGTGCATGATCAGTCACGTGACCAGTACATGATAGCTACGTGATCATTGCATGATCAGCCACGTGATCAGTGCATGATAGCCACGTGATCAGTGCATGATAGCCACGTGATCAGTGCATGATCAGTCATGTGATACGTGTGTGATCAGCCACGTGATCAGTGCATGATATCCACGTGATCAGTGCATGACAGCCACGTGATCAGTGCATGATAGCCACGTGATCAGTGCATGATCAGTCACGTGATACATGTGTGATCAGCCACGTGATCAGTGCATGATGAGCCACGTGATCAGTGCATGATCAATTACGTGATCAGTGCATGATCAGTCACGTGACCAGTACATGGTTGCTACGTGATCGTTGCATGATCAGCCACGTGAGCAGTGCATGATAGCCACGTGATCAGTGCATGATCAGTCACGTGATCAGTGCATGATCAGTCACGTGAACAGTGCATGATCATTTACGTGATCAGTGCATGATCAGTCACGTGACCAGTATATGGTTGCTACGTGATCATTCCATGACGAGCCACGTGAGCAGTGCATGATAGCCACGTGATGTGTGCATGAGTTACGTGAGCAGAGTATGATCAGCCACGTGATCAGTGCATGAGTGCCACGTGATCAGTGCATGATATGTCACGTGACAGGTGTGTGATCAGCCACGTGATCAGTGCATGTTCAGCCACGTGATCAGTGCATGATAGCCACGTGATCAGTGCATGATCAGTTACGTGAGCAGTGTATGATCAGCCACGTGATCAGTGCATGGTCAGACACGTGATCAGTGTATGATCAGCCACGTGATCAGTGCATGATATCCAAGTGATCAGTGCATGATCATCACGTGATCAGTGTATGATCAGCCACGTGAACAGTGCATGCTCAGTCACGTGATCTGGGCCTGCTGAGCTGCGTGATTACTGTCTGCTCATCTGCTTGACAATTGCCAGCTGAGCTGCACGATTCCTGCCTGCTCAGCTGCTTGATTATTGCCAGCTGAGCAGCATGATTCCTCACACGTGAGTTCCATGATTATTGCCTGCTGACTGTTTGATTCGTGCCTACTCAGCTCTTTGTTTATTGCCTCCAGAGGCACATGATCAGTGTATGATAGCAAACATGATCAGCGCATGATCAGTCACATGATCAGCGCCATTAAGTCACGTGATCACTACATGATAGTCATGTGATCAGTCCATGCTCAGTCACGGTATCAGTGCATGATCAGCCACGTGATCAGTGCATGATCTGTCAATGATAGTGTATGATCATCCACGTGATCAGTGCATGGGCAGTCATGTGATCAGTGCATGATATAGACGTGATCAGTGCATGATCAGTCTCGTGATCAGTGCATGATAGCCACGTGATCAGTGCATGATCAGTCACCTGATGGGTGTATGATCATTCACGTGACCTGTACATGGTAGCTACATGATCATTGCATGATCAGCCACGTGAGTAGTGCATGATAGCCACGTGATCAGTGCATGATCAGTCACGTGATCAGTGCATGATCAGTCATGTGACCAGTACATGGTAGCTGCGTGATCATGGCATGATCAGCCACGTGAGCAGTGCATGATAGCCACGTGATCAGTGCATGATCAGACACGTGATCAGTGCATGATCAGTCACGTGATCAGTGCATGATCAGCCACGTGATCAGTGCATGATCAGGCACGTGATCAGTGTATGATCAGCCACGTGATCAGTGCATGATAGCCACGTGATCAGTGCATGATCAGTCACGTGATCAGTGCATGATCAGTTACGTGATCAGTGCATGATCAGCCACGTGATCAGTGCATGATCAGCCACGTGATCAGTGCATGATCAATTACGTGATCAGTGCATGATCAGTCACGTGACCAGTACATGGTAGCTACGTGATCATTGCATGATCAGCCACGTGATCAGTGCATGATAGCCACGTGATCAGTGCATGATAGCCACGTGATCAGTGCATGATCAGTCATGTGATACGTGTGTGATCAGCCACGTGATCAGTGCATGATATCCACGTGATCAGTGCATGACAGCCACGTGATCAGTGCATGATAGCCACGTGATCAGTGCATGATCAGTCACGTGATCATGTGTGATCAGCCACGTGATCAGTGCATGATGAGCCACGTGATCAGTGCATGATCAATTACGTGATCAGTGCATGATCAGTCACGTGACCAGTACATGGTTGCTACGTGATCGTTGCATGATCAGCCACGTGAGCAGTGCATGATAGCCACGTGATCAGTGCATGATCAGTCACGTGATCAGTACATGATCAGTCACGTGATCAGTGCATGATCATTTACGTGATCTTTGCATGATCAGTCACGTGACCAGTATATGGTTGCTACGTGATCATTCCATGACAGCCACGTGAGCAGTGCATGATAGCCACGTGATGTGTGCATGAGTTACGTGAGCAGAGTATGATCAGCCACGTGATCAGTGCATGAGTGCCACGTGATCAGTGCATGATATGTCACGTGACAGGTGTGTGATCAGCCACGTGAACAGTGCATGTTCAGCCACGTGATCAGTGCATGATAGCCACGTGATCAGTGCATGATCAGTTACGTGAGCAGTGTATGATCAGCCACGTGATCAGTGCATGGTCAGACACGTGAACAGTGTATGATCAGCCACGTGATCAGTGCATGATATCCAAGTGATCAGTGCATGATCATCACGTGATCAGTGTATGATCAGCCACGTGAACAGTGCATGCTCAGTCACGTGATCTGGGCCTGCTGAGCTGCGTGATTACTGTCTGCTCATCTGCTTGACAATTGCCAGCTGAGCTGCACGATTCCTGCCTGTCATCTGCTTGACAATTGCCAGCTGTGCTGCGTAATTCCTGCCTGCTCAGCTGCTTGATTATTGCCAGCTGAGCAGCATGATTCCTCACACCTGAGTTCCATGATTATTGCCTGCTGACTGTTTGATTCGTGCCTACTCAGCTCTTTGTTTATTGCCTCCAGAGGCACATGATCAGTGTATGATAGCAAACATGATCAGCGCATGATCAGTCACATGATCAGCGCCATTAAGTCACGTGATCACTACATGATAGTCATGTGATCAGTCCATGCTCAGTCACGGTATCAGTGCATGATCAGCCACGTGATCAGTGCATGATCTGTCACAAGATTAGTGTATGATCATCCACGTGATCAGTGCATGGGCAGTCATGTGATCAGTGCATGATATAGACGTGATCAGTGCATGATCAGTCTCGTGATCAGTGCATGATAGCCACGTGATCAGTGCATGATCAGTCACCTGATGGGTGTATGATCATTCACGTGACCTGTACATGGTAGCTACATGATCATTGCATGATCAGCCACGTGAGTAGTGCATGATAGCCACGTGATCAGTGCATGATCAGTCACGTGATCAGTGCATGATCAGTCATGTGACCAGTACATGGTAGCTGCGTGATCATGGCATGATCAGCCACGTGATCAGTGCATGATAGCCACGTGATCAGTGCATGATCAGCCACGTGATCAGTGCATGATCAGTCACGTGATCAGTGCATGATCAGCCACGTGATCAGTGCATGATCAGCCACGTGATCAGTGCATGATCAGTCACGTGATCAGTGCATGATAGCCACGTGATCAGTGCATGATCAGCCACGTGATCAGTGCATGATCAGCCACGTGATCAGTGCATGATCAGCCACGTGATCAGTGCATGATCAGTCACGTGATCAGTGCATGATCAGCCACGTGATCAGTGCATGATCAGTCACGTGATCAGTGCATGATCAGCCACGTGATCAGTGCATGATAGCCACGTGATCAGTGCATGATAGCCACGTGATCAGTGCATGATCAGTCATGTGATACGTGTGTGATCAGCCACGTGATCAGTGCATGATATCCACGTGATCAGTGCATGACAGCCACGTGATCAGTGCATGAGCCACGTGATCAGTGCATGATCAGTCACGTGATACATGTGTGATCAGCCACGTGATCAGTGCATGATGAGCCACGTGATCAGTGCAGGATCAATTACGTGATCAGTGCATGATCAGTCACGTGACCAGTACATGGTTGCTACGTGATCGTTGCATGATCAGCCACGTGAGCAGAGCATGATAGCCACGTGATCAGTGCATGATCAGTCACGTGATCAGTACATGATCAGTCACGTGAACAGTGCATGATCATTTACGTGATCTGTGCATGATCAGTCACGTGACCAGTATATGGTAGCTACGTGATCATTCCATGACGAGCCACGTGAGCAGTGCATGATAGCCACGTGATGTGTGCATGAGTTACGTGAGCAGAGTATGATCAGCCACGTGATCAGTGCATGAGTGCCACGTGATCAGTGCATGATATGTCACGTGACAGGTGTGTGATCAGCCACGTGAACAGTGCATGTTCAGCCACGTGATCAGTGCATGATAGCCACGTGATCAGTGCATGATCAGTTACGTGAGCAGTGTATGATCAGCCACGTGATCAGTGCATGGTCAGACACGTGAACAGTGTATGATCAGCCACGTGATCAGTGCATGATATCCAAGTGATCAGTGCATGATCATCACGTGATCAGTGTATGATCAGCCACGTGAACAGTGCATGCTCAGTCACGTGATCTGGGCCTGCTGAGCTGCGTGATTACTGTCTGCTCATCTGCTTGACAATTGCCAGCTGAGCTGCACGATTCCTGCCTGTCATCTGCTTGACAATTGCCAGCTGTGCTGCGTAATTCCTGCCTGCTCAGCTGCTTGATTATTGCCAGCTGAGCAGCATGATTCCTCACACTGAGTTCCATGATTATTGCCTGCTGACTGTTTGATTCGTGCCTACTCAGCTCTTTGTTTATTGCCTCCAGAGGCACATGATCAGTGTATGATAGCAAACATGATCAGCGCATGATCAGTCACATGATCAGCGCCATTAAGTCACGTGATCACTACATGATAGTCATGTGATCAGTCCATGCTCAGTCACGGTATCAGTGCATGATCAGCCACGTGATCAGTGCATGATCTGTCACATGATTAGTGTATGATCATCCACGTGATCAGTGCATGGGCAGTCATGTGATCAGTGCATGATATAGACGTGATCAGTGCATGATCAGTCTCGTGATCAGTGCATGATAGCCACGTGATCAGTGCATGATCAGTCACCTGATGGGTGTATGATCATTCACGTGACCTGTACATGGTAGCTACATGATCATTGCATGATCAGCCACGTGAGTAGTGCATGATAGCCACGTGATCACTGCATGATCAGTCACGTGATCAGTGCATGATCAGTCATGTGACCAGTACATGGTAGCTGCGTGATCATGGCATGATCAGCCACGTGAGCAGTGCATGATAGCCACGTGATCAGTGCATGATCAGTCACGTGATCAGTGCATGATCAGTCACGTGATCAGTGCATGATCAGCCACGTGATCAGTGCATGATCAGGCACGTGATCAGTGTATGTCAGCCACGTGATCAGTGCATGATAGCCACGTGATCAGTGCATGATCAGTCACGTGATCAGTGCATGATCAGTCACGTGATCAGTGCATGATCAGCCACGTGATCAGTGCATGATCAGCCACGTGATCAGTGCATGATCAATTACGTGATCAGTGCATGATCAGTCACGTGACCAGTGCATGATAGCTACGTGATCAGTGCATGATCAGCCACGTGATCAGTGCATGATAGCCACGTGATCAGTGCATGATAGCCACGTGATCAGTGCATGATCAGTCACGTGATCAGTGTGTGATCAGCCACGTGATCAGTGCATGATATCCACGTGATCAGTGCATGATCAGCCACGTGATCAGTGCATGAGAGCCACGTGATCAGTGCATGATCAGTCACGTGATCATGTGTGATCAGCCACGTGATCAGTGCATGATCAGCCACGTGATCAGTGCATGATCAATTCGTGATCAGTGCATGATCAGTCACGTGACCAGTACATGGTTGCTACGTGATCGTGCATGATCAGCCACGTGAGCAGTGCATGATAGCCACGTGATCAGTGCATGATCAGTCACGTGATCAGTGCATGATCAGTCACGTGATCAGTGCATGATCATTTACGTGATCAGTGCATGATCAGTCACGTGACCAGTATATGGTAGCTACGTGATCATTGCATGACAGCCACGTGAGCAGTGCATGATAGCCACGTGATGTGTGCATGAGTTACGTGAGCAGAGTATGATCAGCCACGTGATCAGTGCATGATCACGTGATCAGTGCATGATATGTCACGTGACAGTGTGTGATCAGCCACGTGATCAGTGCATGATCAGCCACGTGATCAGTGCATGATAGCCACGTGATCAGTGCATGATCAGTCACGTGATCAGTGCATGATCAGCCACGTGATCAGTGCATGATCAGTCACGTGATCAGTGCATGATAGCTGCGTGATCAGTGCATGATCAGCCACGTGATCAGTGCATGATAGCCACGTGATCAGTGCATGATCAGTCACGTGATCAGTGCATGATCAGTCACGTGATCAGTGCATGATCAGACGTGATCAGTGCATGATCAGTCACGTGATCAGTGCATGATCAGCCACGTGATCAGTGCATGATCAGCACGTGATCAGTGCATGATCAGCCACGTGATCAGTGCATGATAGCCACGTGATCAGTGCATGATCAGTCACGTGATCAGTGCATGATCAGTCACGTGATCAGTGCATGATCAGCCACGTGATCAGTGCATGATCAGCCACGTGATCAGTGCATGATCAGCCACGTGATCAGTGCATGATCAGTCACGTGATCAGTGCATGATAGCTACGTGATCAGTGCATGATCAGCCACGTGATCAGTGCATGATAGCCACGTGATCAGTGCATGATAGCCACGTGATCAGTGCATGATCAGTCATGTGATACGTGTGTGATCAGCCACGTGATCAGTGCATGATATCCACGTGATCAGTGCATGACAGCCACGTGATCAGTGCATGATAGCCACGTGATCAGTGCATGATCAGTCACGTGATACATGTGTGATCAGCCACGTGATCAGTGCATGATGAGCCACGTGATCAGTGCAGGATCAATTACGTGATCAGTGCATGATCAGTCACGTGACCAGTACATGGTTGCTACGTGATCGTTGCATGATCAGCCACGTGAGCAGTGCATGATAGCCACGTGATCAGTGCATGATCAGTCACGTGATCAGTACATGATCAGTCACGTGAACAGTGCATGATCATTTACGTGATCTGTGCATGATCAGTCACGTGACCAGTATATGGTAGCTACGTGATCATTCCATGACGAGCCACGTGAGCAGTGCATGATAGCCACGTGATGTGTGCATGTTACGTGAGCAGAGTATGATCAGCCACGTGATCAGTGCATGAGTGCCACGTGATCAGTGCATGATATGTCACGTGACAGGTGTGTGATCAGCCACGTGAACAGTGCATGTTCAGCCACGTGATCAGTGCATGATAGCCACGTGATCAGTGCATGATCAGTTACGTGAGCAGTGTATGATCAGCCACGTGATCAGTGCATGGTCAGACACGTGAACAGTGTATGATCAGCCACGTGATCAGTGCATGATATCCAAGTGATCAGTGCATGATCATCACGTGATCAGTGTATGATCAGCCACGTGAACAGTGCATGCTCAGTCACGTGATCTGGGCCTGCTGAGCTGCGTGATTACTGTCTGCTCATCTGCTTGACAATTGCCAGCTGAGCTGCACGATTCCTGCCTGCTCAGCTGCTTGATTATTGCCAGCTGAGCAGCATGATTCCTCACACCTGAGTTCCATGATTATTGCCTGCTGACTGTTTGATTCGTGCCTACTCAGCTCTTTGTTTATTGCCTCCAGAGGCACATGATCAGTGTATGATAGCAAACATGATCAGCGCATGATCAGTCACATGATCAGCGCCATTAAGTCACGTGATCACTACATGATAGTCATGTGATCAGTCCATGCTCAGTCACGGTATCAGTGCATGATCAGCCACGTGATCAGTGCATGATCTGTCACATGATTAGTGTATGATCATCCACGTGATCAGTGCATGGGCAGTCATGTGATCAGTGCATGATATAGACGTGATCAGTGCATGATCAGTCACGTGATCAGTGCATGATAGCCACGTGATCAGTGCATGATCAGTCACCTGATGGGTGTATGATCATTCACGTGACCTGTACATGGTAGCTACATGATCATTGCATGATCAGCCACGTGAGTAGTGCATGATAGCCACGTGATCAGTGCATGATCAGTCACGTGATCAGTGCATGATCAGTCATGTGACCAGTACATGGTAGCTGCGTGATCATGGCATGATCAGCCACGTGAGCAGTGCATGATAGCCACGTGATCAGTGCATGATCAGCCACGTGATCAGTGCATGATCAGTCACGTGATCAGTGCATGATCAGCCACGTGATCAGTGCATGATCAGCCACGTGATCAGTGCATGATCAGTCACGTGATCAGTGCATGATAGCACGTGATCAGTGCATGATCCACGTGATCAGTGCATGATCAGCCACGTGATCAGTGCATGATCAGCCACGTGATCAGTGCATGATCAGTCACGTGATCAGTGCATGATCAGCCACGTGATCAGTGCATGATCAGCACGTGATCAGTGCATGATCAGCCACGTGATCAGTGCATGATAGCCACGTGATCAGTGCATGATAGCACGTGATCAGTGCATGATCAGTCATGTGATCGTGTGTGATCAGCCACGTGATCAGTGCATGATATCCACGTGATCAGTGCATGACAGCCACGTGATCAGTGCATGATAGCCACGTGATCAGTGCATGATCAGTCACGTGATACATGTGTGATCAGCCACGTGATCAGTGCATGATGAGCCACGTGATCAGTGCAGGATCAATTACGTGATCAGTGCATGATCAGTCACGTGACCAGTACATGGTTGCTACGTGATCGTTGCATGATCAGCCACGTGAGCAGAGCATGATAGCCACGTGATCAGTGCATGATCAGTCACGTGATCAGTACATGATCAGTCACGTGAACAGTGCATGATCATTTACGTGATCTGTGCATGATCAGTCACGTGACCAGTATATGGTTGCTACGTGATCATTCCATGACGAGCCACGTGAGCAGTGCATGATAGCCACGTGATGTGTGCATGAGTTACGTGAGCAGAGTATGATCAGCCACGTGATCAGTGCATGAGTGCCACGTGATCAGTGCATGATATGTCACGTGACAGGTGTGTGATCAGCCACGTGAACAGTGCATGTTCAGCCACGTGATCAGTGCATGATAGCCACGTGATCAGTGCATGATCAGTTACGTGAGCAGTGTATGATCAGCCACGTGATCAGTGCATGGTCAGACACGTGAACAGTGTATGATCAGCCACGTGATCAGTGCATGATATCCAAGTGATCAGTGCATGATCATCACGTGATCAGTGTATGATCAGCCACGTGCACAGTGCATGCTCAGTCACGTGATCTGGGCCTGCTGAGCTGCGTGATTACTGTCTGCTCATCTGCTTGACAATTGCCAGCTGTGCTTCATAATTCCTGCCTGCTCAGCTGCTTGATTATTGCCAGCTGAGCAGCATGATTCCTCACACCTGAGTTCCATGATTATTGCCTGCTGACTGTTTGATTCGTGCCTACTCAGCTCTTTGTTTATTGCCTCCAGAGGCACATGATCAGTGTATGATAGCAAACATGATCAGCGCATGATCAGTCACATGATCAGCGCCATTAAGTCACGTGATCACTACATGATAGTCATGTGATCAGTCCATGCTCAGTCACGGTATCAGTGCATGATCAGCCACGTGATCAGTGCATGATCTGTCACATGATTAGTGTATGATCATCCACGTGATCAGTGCATGGGCAGTCATGTGATCAGTGCATGATATAGACGTGATCAGTGCATGATCAGTCCGTGATCAGTGCATGATAGCCACGTGATCAGTGCATGATCAGTCACCTGATGGGTGTATGATCATTCACGTGACCTGTACATGGTAGCTACATGATCATTGCATGATCAGCCACGTGAGTAGTGCATGATAGCCACGTGATCACTGCATGATCAGTCACGTGATCAGTGCATGATCAGTCATGTGACCAGTACATGGTAGCTGCGTGATCATGGCATGATCAGCCACGTGAGCAGTGCATGATAGCCACGTGATCAGTGCATGATCAGACACGTGATCAGTGCATGATCAGTCACGTGATCAGTGCATGATCAGCCACGTGATCAGTGCATGATCAGCACGTGATCAGTGTATGATCAGCCACGTGATCAGTGCATGATAGCCACGTGATCAGTGCATGATCAGTCACGTGATCAGTGCATGATCAGTCACGTGATCAGTGCATGATCAGCCACGTGATCAGTGCATGATCAGCCACGTGATCAGTGCATGATCAATTACGTGATCAGTGCATGATCAGTCACGTGATCAGTACATGGTAGCTACGTGATCATTGCATGATCAGCCACGTGATCAGTGCATGATAGCCACGTGATCAGTGCATGATAGCCACGTGATCAGTGCATGATCAGTCATGTGATCGTGTGTGATCAGCCACGTGATCAGTGCATGATATCCACGTGATCAGTGCATGATCAGCCACGTGATCAGTGCATGATAGCCACGTGATCAGTGCATGATCAGTCACGTGATCATGTGTGATCAGCCACGTGATCAGTGCATGATCAGCCACGTGATCAGTGCATGATCAATTACGTGATCAGTGCATGATCAGTCACGTGACCAGTACATGGTTGCTACGTGATCGTTGCATGATCAGCCACGTGAGCAGTGCATGATAGCCACGTGATCAGTGCATGATCAGTCACGTGATCAGTGCATGATCAGTCACGTGATCAGTGCATGATCATTTACGTGATCAGTGCATGATCAGTCACGTGACCAGTATATGGTTGCTACGTGATCATTGCATGACAGCCACGTGATCAGTGCATGATAGCCACGTGATGTGTGCATGAGTTACGTGATCAGTGTATGATCAGCCACGTGATCAGTGCATGATAGCCACGTGATCAGTGCATGATAGTCACGTGACAGTGTGTGATCAGCCACGTGATCAGTGCATGATCAGCCACGTGATCAGTGCATGATAGCCACGTGATCAGTGCATGATCAGTCACGTGATCAGTGCATGATCAGCCACGTGATCAGTGCATGATCAGTCACGTGATCAGTGCATGATAGCTGCGTGATCAGTGCATGATCAGCCACGTGATCAGTGCATGATAGCCACGTGATCAGTGCATGATCAGCCACGTGATCAGTGCATGATCAGTCACGTGATCAGTGCATGATCAGCCACGTGATCAGTGCATGATCAGTCACGTGATCAGTGCATGATCAGCCACGTGATCAGTGCATGATCAGTCACGTGATCAGTGCATGATCAGCCACGTGATCAGTGCATGATAGCCACGTGATCAGTGCATGATCAGTCACGTGATCAGTGCATGATCAGTCACGTGATCAGTGCATGATCAGCCACGTGATCAGTGCATGATCAGCCACGTGATCAGTGCATGATCAGTCACGTGATCAGTGCATGATCAGTCACGTGATCAGTGCATGGTAGCTACGTGATCAGTGCATGATCAGCCACGTGATCAGTGCATGATAGCCACGTGATCAGTGCATGATAGCCACGTGATCAGTGCATGATCAGTCACGTGATCGTGTGTGATCAGCCACGTGATCAGTGCATGATATCCACGTGATCAGTGCATGACAGCCACGTGATCAGTGCATGATAGCCACGTGATCAGTGCATGATCAGTCACGTGATCATGTGTGATCAGCCACGTGATCAGTGCATGATGAGCCACGTGATCAGTGCATGATCAGTTACGTGATCAGTGCATGATCAGCCACGTGATCAGTGCATGGTCAGCCACGTGATCAGTGCATGATCAGCCACGTGATCAGTGCATGATAGCCACGTGATCAGTGCATGATCATCACGTGATCAGTGTATGATCAGCCACGTGAACAGTGCATGCTCAGTCACGTGATCTGGGCCTGCTGAGCTGCGTGATTACTGTCTGCTCATCTGCTTGACAATTGCCAGCTGAGCTGCACGATTCCTGCCTGTCATCTGCTTGACAATTGCCAGCTGTGCTGCGTAATTCCTGCCTGCTCAGCTGCTTGATTATTGCCAGCTGAGCAGCATGATTCCTCACACCTGAGTTCCATGATTATTGCCTGCTGACTGTTTGATTCGTGCCTACTCAGCTCTTTGTTTATTGCCTCCAGAGGCACATGATCAGTGTATGATAGCAAACATGATCAGCGCATGATCAGTCACATGATCAGCGCCATTAAGTCACGTGATCACTACATGATAGTCATGTGATCAGTCCATGCTCAGTCACGGTATCAGTGCATGATCAGCCACGTGATCAGTGCATGATCTGTCACAAGATTAGTGTATGATCATCCACGTGATCAGTGCATGGGCAGTCATGTGATCAGTGCATGATATAGACGTGATCAGTGCATGATCAGTCTCGTGATCAGTGCATGATAGCCACGTGATCAGTGCATGATCAGTCACCTGATGGGTGTATGATCATTCACGTGACCTGTACATGGTAGCTACATGATCATTGCATGATCAGCCACGTGAGTAGTGCATGATAGCCACGTGATCAGTGCATGATCAGTCACGTGATCAGTGCATGATCAGTCATGTGACCAGTACATGGTAGCTGCGTGATCATGGCATGATCAGCCACGTGATCAGTGCATGATAGCCACGTGATCAGTGCATGATCAGACACGTGATCAGTGCATGATCAGTCACGTGATCAGTGCATGATCAGCCACGTGATCAGTGCATGATCAGTCACGTGATCAGTGCATGATCAGCCACGTGATCAGTGCATGATAGCCACGTGATCAGTGCATGATCAGTCACGTGATCAGTGCATGATCAGTTACGTGATCAGTGCATGATCAGCCACGTGATCAGTGCATGATCAGCCACGTGATCAGTGCATGATCAGTCACGTGATCAGTGCATGATCAGTCACGTGACCAGTACATGGTAGCTACGTGATCATTGCATGATCAGCCACGTGATCAGTGCATGATAGCCACGTGATCAGTGCATGATCAGTCATGTGATACGTGTGTGATCAGCCACGTGATCAGTGCATGATATCCACGTGATCAGTGCATGACAGCCACGTGATCAGTGCATGATAGCCACGTGATCAGTGCATGATCAGTCACGTGATACATGTGTGATCAGCCACGTGATCAGTGCATGATGAGCCACGTGATCAGTGCAGGATCAATTACGTGATCAGTGCATGATCAGTCACGTGACCAGTACATGGTTGCTACGTGATCGTTGCATGATCAGCCACGTGAGCAGAGCATGATAGCCACGTGATCAGTGCATGATCAGTCACGTGATCAGTACATGATCAGTCACGTGAACAGTGCATGATCATTTACGTGATCTGTGCATGATCAGTCACGTGACCAGTATATGGTTACGTGATCATTCCATGACGAGCCACGTGAGCAGTGCATGATAGCCACGTGATGTGTGCATGAGTTACGTGAGCAGAGTATGATCAGCCACGTGATCAGTGCATGAGTGCCACGTGATCAGTGCATGATATGTCACGTGACAGGTGTGTGATCAGCCACGTGAACAGTGCATGTTCAGCCACGTGATCAGTGCATGATAGCCACGTGATCAGTGCATGATCAGTTACGTGAGCAGTGTATGATCAGCCACGTGATCAGTGCATGGTCAGACACGTGAACAGTGTATGATCAGCCACGTGATCAGTGCATGATATCCAAGTGATCAGTGCATGATCATCACGTGATCAGTGTATGATCAGCCACGTGAACAGTGCATGCTCAGTCACGTGATCTGGGCCTGCTGAGCTGCGTGATTACTGTCTGCTCATCTGCTTGACAATTGCCAGCTGAGCTGCACGATTCCTGCCTGCTCAGCTGCTTGATTATTGCCAGCTGAGCAGCATGATTCCTCACACCTGAGTTCCATGATTATTGCCTGCTGACTGTTTGATTCGTGCCTACTCAGCTCTTTGTTTATTGCCTCCAGAGGCACATGATCAGTGTATGATAGCAAACATGATCAGCGCATGATCAGTCACATGATCAGCGCCATTAAGTCACGTGATCACTACATGATAGTCATGTGATCAGTCCATGCTCAGTCACGGTATCAGTGCATGATCAGCCACGTGATCAGTGCATGATCTGTCACATGATTAGTGTATGATCATCCACGTGATCAGTGCATGGGCAGTCATGTGATCAGTGCATGATATAGACGTGATCAGTGCATGATCAGTCTCGTGATCAGTGCATGATAGCCACGTGATCAGTGCATGATCAGTCACCTGATGGGTGTATGATCATTCACGTGACCTGTACATGGTAGCTACATGATCATTGCATGATCAGCCACGTGAGTAGTGCATGATAGCCACGTGATCACTGCATGATCAGTCACGTGATCAGTGCATGATCAGTCATGTGACCAGTACATGGTAGCTGCGTGATCATGGCATGATCAGCCACGTGAGCAGTGCATGATAGCCACGTGATCAGTGCATGATCAGTCACGTGATCAGTGCATGATCAGTCACGTGATCAGTGCATGATCAGCCACGTGATCAGTGCATGATCAGCACGTGATCAGTGTATGATCAGCCACGTGATCAGTGCATGATAGCCACGTGATCAGTGCATGATCAGTCACGTGATCAGTGCATGATCAGTTACGTGATCAGTGCATGATCAGCCACGTGATCAGTGCATGATCAGCCACGTGATCAGTGCATGATCAATTACGTGATCAGTGCATGATCAGTCACGTGACCAGTGCATGATAGCTACGTGATCAGTGCATGATCAGCCACGTGATCAGTGCATGATAGCCACGTGATCAGTGCATGATAGCCACGTGATCAGTGCATGATCAGTCACGTGATCGTGTGTGATCAGCCACGTGATCAGTGCATGATATCCACGTGATCAGTGCATGACAGCCACGTGATCAGTGCATGATAGCCACGTGATCAGTGCATGATCAGTCACGTGATCATGTGTGATCAGCCACGTGATCAGTGCATGATAGCCACGTGATCAGTGCATGATCAATTACGTGATCAGTGCATGATCAGTCACGTGACCAGTGCATGGTTGCTACGTGATCAGTGCATGATCAGCCACGTGAGCAGTGCATGATAGCCACGTGATCAGTGCATGATCAGTCACGTGATCAGTGCATGATCAGTCACGTGATCAGTGCATGATCATTACGTGATCAGTGCATGATCAGTCACGTGACCAGTATATGATTGCTACGTGATCATTGCATGAGCCACGTGATCAGTGCATGATAGCCACGTGATGTGTGCATGATTACGTGACAGAGTATGATCAGCCACGTGATCAGTGCATGATAGTCACGTGATCAGTGCATGATATGTCACGTGACAGTGTGTGATCAGCCACGTGATCAGTGCATGATCAGCCACGTGATCAGTGCATGATCAGCCACGTGATCAGTGCATGATCAGTCACGTGATCAGTGTATGATCAGCCACGTGATCAGTGCATGATCAGTCATGTGATCAGTGCATGATAGCTGCGTGATCAGTGCATGATCAGCCACGTGATCAGTGCATGATAGCCACGTGATCAGTGCATGATCAGCCACGTGATCAGTGCATGATCAGTCACGTGATCAGTGCATGATCAGACGTGATCAGTGCATGATCAGTCACGTGATCAGTGCATGATCAGCCACGTGATCAGTGCATGATCAGCCACGTGATCAGTGCATGATCAGCCACGTGATCAGTGCATGATAGCCACGTGATCAGTGCATGATCAGTCACGTGATCAGTGCATGATCAGTTACGTGATCAGTGCATGATCAGCCACGTGATCAGTGCATGATCAGCCACGTGATCAGTGCATGATCATTCGTGATCAGTGCATGATCAGTCACGTGATCAGTGCATGGTAGCTACGTGATCATTGCATGATCAGCCACGTGATCAGTGCATGATAGCCACGTGATCAGTGCATGATAGCCACGTGATCAGTGCATGATCAGTCATGTGATCGTGTGTGATCAGCCACGTGATCAGTGCATGATATCCACGTGATCAGTGCATGACAGCCACGTGATCAGTGCATGATAGCCACGTGATCAGTGCATGATCAGTCACGTGATCATGTGTGATCAGCCACGTGATCAGTGCATGATGAGCCACGTGATCAGTGCAGGATCAATTACGTGATCAGTGCATGATCAGTCACGTGACCAGTACATGGTTGCTACGTGATCGTGCATGATCAGCCACGTGAGCAGTGCATGATAGCCACGTGATCAGTGCATGATCAGTCACGTGATCAGTACATGATCAGTCACGTGAACAGTGCATGATCATTTACGTGATCTGTGCATGATCAGTCACGTGACCAGTATATGGTTGCTACGTGATCATTCCATGACGAGCCACGTGAGCAGTGCATGATAGCCACGTGATGTGTGCATGATACGTGAGCAGAGTATGATCAGCCACGTGATCAGTGCATGAGTGCCACGTGATCAGTGCATGATATGTCACGTGACAGGTGTGTGATCAGCCACGTGAACAGTGCATGTTCAGCCACGTGATCAGTGCATGATAGCCACGTGATCAGTGCATGATCAGTTACGTGAGCAGTGTATGATCAGCCACGTGATCAGTGCATGGTCAGACACGTGAACAGTGCATGATCAGCCACGTGATCAGTGCATGATATCCAAGTGATCAGTGCATGATCATCACGTGATCAGTGTATGATCAGCCACGTGAACAGTGCATGCTCAGTCACGTGATCTGGGCCTGCTGAGCTGCGTGATTACTGTCTGCTCATCTGCTTGACAATTGCCAGCTGAGCTGCACGATTCCTGCCTGCTCAGCTGCTTGATTATTGCCAGCTGAGCAGCATGATTCCTCACACCTGAGTTCCATGATTATTGCCTGCTGACTGTTTGATTCGTGCCTACTCAGCTCTTTGTTTATTGCCTCCAGAGGCACATGATCAGTGTATGATAGCAAACATGATCAGCGCATGATCAGTCACATGATCAGCGCCATTAAGTCACGTGATCACTACATGATAGTCATGTGATCAGTCCATGCTCAGTCACGGTATCAGTGCATGATCAGCCACGTGATCAGTGCATGATCTGTCACATGATTAGTGTATGATCATCCACGTGATCAGTGCATGGGCAGTCATGTGATCAGTGCATGATATAGACGTGATCAGTGCATGATCAGTCTCGTGATCAGTGCATGATAGCCACGTGATCAGTGCATGATCAGTCACCTGATGGGTGTATGATCATTCACGTGACCTGTACATGGTAGCTACATGATCATTGCATGATCAGCCACGTGAGTAGTGCATGATAGCCACGTGATCACTGCATGATCAGTCACGTGATCAGTGCATGATCAGTCATGTGACCAGTACATGGTAGCTGCGTGATCATGGCATGATCAGCCACGTGATCAGTGCATGATAGCCACGTGATCAGTGCATGATCAGCCACGTGATCAGTGCATGATCAGTCACGTGATCAGTGCATGATCAGCCACGTGATCAGTGCATGATCAGCCACGTGATCAGTGCATGATCAGTCACGTGATCAGTGCATGATCAGTCACGTGATCAGTGCATGATCAGCCACGTGATCAGTGCATGATCAGCCACGTGATCAGTGCATGATCAGCCACGTGATCAGTGCATGATCAGTCACGTGATCAGTGCATGATCAGCACGTGATCAGTGCATGATCAGTCACGTGATCAGTGCATGATCAGCCACGTGATCAGTGCATGATAGCCACGTGATCAGTGCATGATAGCCACGTGATCAGTGCATGATCAGTCATGTGATCGTGTGTGATCAGCCACGTGATCAGTGCATGATATCCACGTGATCAGTGCATGACAGCCACGTGATCAGTGCATGAGCCACGTGATCAGTGCATGATCAGTCACGTGATACATGTGTGATCAGCCACGTGATCAGTGCATGATGAGCCACGTGATCAGTGCATGATCAATTACGTGATCAGTGCATGATCAGTCACGTGACCAGTACATGGTTGCTCGTGATCGTTGCATGATCAGCCACGTGAGCAGTGCATGATAGCCACGTGATCAGTGCATGATCAGTCACGTGATCAGTACATGATCAGTCACGTGAACAGTGCATGATCATTTACGTGATCAGTGCATGATCAGTCACGTGACCAGTATATGGTTGCTGCGTGATCATTCCATGACGAGCCACGTGAGCAGTGCATGATAGCCACGTGATGTGTGCATGAGTTACGTGAGCAGAGTATGATCAGCCACGTGATCAGTGCATGAGTGCCACGTGATCAGTGCATGATATGTCACGTGACAGGTGTGTGATCAGCCACGTGAACAGTGCATGTTCAGCCACGTGATCAGTGCATGATAGCCACGTGATCAGTGCATGATCAGTTACGTGAGCAGTGTATGATCAGCCACGTGATCAGTGCATGGTCAGACACGTGAACAGTGTATGATCAGCCACGTGATCAGTGCATGATATCCAAGTGATCAGTGCATGATCATCACGTGATCAGTGTATGATCAGCCACGTGAACAGTGCATGCTCAGTCACGTGATCTGGGCCTGCTGAGCTGCGTGATTACTGTCTGCTCATCTGCTTGACAATTGCCAGCTGTGCTCATAATTCCTGCCTGCTCAGCTGCTTGATTATTGCCAGCTGAGCAGCATGATTCCTCACACCTGAGTTCCATGATTATTGCCTGCTGACTGTTTGATTCGTGCCTACTCAGCTCTTTGTTTATTGCCTCCAGAGGCACATGATCAGTGTATGATAGCAAACATGATCAGCGCATGATCAGTCACATGATCAGCGCCATTAAGTCACGTGATCACTACATGATAGTCATGTGATCAGTCCATGCTCAGTCACGGTATCAGTGCATGATCAGCCACGTGATCAGTGCATGATCTGTCACATGATTAGTGTATGATCATCCACGTGATCAGTGCATGGGCAGTCATGTGATCAGTGCATGATATAGACGTGATCAGTGCATGATCAGTCACGTGATCAGTGCATGATAGCCACGTGATCAGTGCATGATCAGTCACCTGATGGGTGTATGATCATTCACGTGACCTGTACATGGTAGCTACATGATCATTGCATGATCAGCCACGTGAGTAGTGCATGATAGCCACGTGATCAGTGCATGATCAGTCACGTGATCAGTGCATGATCAGTCATGTGACCAGTACATGGTAGCTGCGTGATCATGGCATGATCAGCCACGTGAGCAGTGCATGATAGCCACGTGATCAGTGCATGATCAGACACGTGATCAGTGCATGATCAGTCACGTGATCAGTGCATGATCAGCCACGTGATCAGTGCATGATCAGGCACGTGATCAGTGTATGATCAGCCACGTGATCAGTGCATGATAGCCACGTGATCAGTGCATGATCAGTCACGTGATCAGTGCATGATCAGTCACGTGATCAGTGCATGATCAGCCACGTGATCAGTGCATGATCAGCCACGTGATCAGTGCATGATCAATTACGTGATCAGTGCATGATCAGTCACGTGACCAGTGCATGATAGCCACGTGATCAGTGCATGATCAGCCACGTGATCAGTGCATGATAGCCACGTGATCAGTGCATGATCAGCCACGTGATCAGTGCATGATCAGTCACGTGATCGTGTGTGATCAGCCACGTGATCAGTGCATGATATCCACGTGATCAGTGCATGACAGCCACGTGATCAGTGCATGATAGCCACGTGATCAGTGCATGATCAGTCACGTGATCATGTGTGATCAGCCACGTGATCAGTGCATGATGAGCCACGTGATCAGTGCATGATCAGTTACGTGATCAGTGCATGATCAGTCACGTGATCAGTGCATGGTTGCTACGTGATCAGTGCATGATCAGCCACGTGAGCAGTGCATGATAGCCACGTGATCAGTGCATGATCAGTCACGTGATCAGTGCATGATCAGTCACGTGATCAGTGCATGATCATTCGTGATCAGTGCATGATCAGTCACGTGATCAGTATATGGTTGCTACGTGATCATTGCATGACAGCCACGTGATCAGTGCATGATAGCCACGTGATCAGTGCATGAGTTACGTGATCAGTGCATGATCAGCCACGTGATCAGTGCATGAGTCACGTGATCAGTGCATGATAGTCACGTGACAGTGCATGATCAGCCACGTGATCAGTGCATGATCAGCCACGTGATCAGTGCATGATAGCCACGTGATCAGTGCATGATCAGTCACGTGATCAGTGCATGATCAGCCACGTGATCAGTGCATGATCAGTCACGTGATCAGTGCATGATAGCTGCGTGATCATGCATGATCAGCCACGTGATCAGTGCATGATAGCACGTGATCAGTGCATGATCAGCCACGTGATCAGTGCATGATCAGTCACGTGATCAGTGCATGATCAGCCACGTGATCAGTGCATGATCAGCCACGTGATCAGTGCATGATCAGCCACGTGATCAGTGCATGATCAGTCACGTGATCAGTGCATGATCAGCCACGTGATCAGTGCATGATAGCCACGTGATCAGTGCATGATCAGTCACGTGATCAGTGCATGATCAGTCACGTGATCAGTGCATGATCAGCCACGTGATCAGTGCATGATCAGCCACGTGATCAGTGCATGATCAGTCACGTGATCAGTGCATGATCAGTCACGTGATCAGTGCATGATAGCTACGTGATCAGTGCATGATCAGCCACGTGATCAGTGCATGATAGCCACGTGATCAGTGCATGATAGCCACGTGATCAGTGCATGATCAGTCACGTGATCAGTGTGTGATCAGCCACGTGATCAGTGCATGATCAGCCACGTGATCAGTGCATGATCAGCCACGTGATCAGTGCATGATAGCCACGTGATCAGTGCATGATCAGTCACGTGATCAGTGTGATCAGCCACGTGATCAGTGCATGATAGCCACGTGATCAGTGCATGATCAGTTACGTGATCAGTGCATGATCAGCCACGTGATCAGTGCATGGTCAGCACGTGATCAGTGCATGATCAGCCACGTGATCAGTGCATGATAGCCACGTGATCAGTGCATGATCATCACGTGATCAGTGTATGATCAGCCACGTGAACAGTGCATGCTCAGTCACGTGATCTGGGCCTGCTGAGCTGCGTGATTACTGTCTGCTCATCTGCTTGACAATTGCCAGCTGAGCTGCACGATTCCTGCCTGTCATCTGCTTGACAATTGCCAGCTGTGCTGCGTAATTCCTGCCTGCTCAGCTGCTTGATTATTGCCAGCTGAGCAGCATGATTCCTCACACCTGAGTTCCATGATTATTGCCTGCTGACTGTTTGATTCGTGCCTACTCAGCTCTTTGTTTATTGCCTCCAGAGGCACATGATCAGTGTATGATAGCAAACATGATCAGCGCATGATCAGTCACATGATCAGCGCCATTAAGTCACGTGATCACTACATGATAGTCATGTGATCAGTCCATGCTCAGTCACGGTATCAGTGCATGATCAGCCACGTGATCAGTGCATGATCTGTCACATGATTAGTGTATGATCATCCACGTGATCAGTGCATGGGCAGTCATGTGATCAGTGCATGATATAGACGTGATCAGTGCATGATCAGTCTCGTGATCAGTGCATGATAGCCACGTGATCAGTGCATGATCAGTCACCTGATGGGTGTATGATCATTCACGTGACCTGTACATGGTAGCTACATGATCATTGCATGATCAGCCACGTGAGTAGTGCATGATAGCCACGTGATCACTGCATGATCAGTCACGTGATCAGTGCATGATCAGTCATGTGACCAGTACATGGTAGCTGCGTGATCATGGCATGATCAGCCACGTGAGCAGTGCATGATAGCCACGTGATCAGTGCATGATCAGCACGTGATCAGTGCATGATCAGTCACGTGATCAGTGCATGATCAGCCACGTGATCAGTGCATGATCAGCACGTGATCAGTGTATGATCAGCCACGTGATCAGTGCATGATAGCCACGTGATCAGTGCATGATCAGTCACGTGATCAGTGCATGATCAGTCACGTGATCAGTGCATGATCAGCCACGTGATCAGTGCATGATCAGCCACGTGATCAGTGCATGATCAATTACGTGATCAGTGCATGATCAGTCACGTGATCAGTGCATGATAGCTACGTGATCAGTGCATGATCAGCCACGTGATCAGTGCATGATAGCCACGTGATCAGTGCATGATAGCCACGTGATCAGTGCATGATCAGTCATGTGATACGTGTGTGATCAGCCACGTGATCAGTGCATGATATCCACGTGATCAGTGCATGATCAGCCACGTGATCAGTGCATGATAGCCACGTGATCAGTGCATGATCAGTCACGTGATCATGTGTGATCAGCCACGTGATCAGTGCATGATCAGCCACGTGATCAGTGCATGATCAGTTACGTGATCAGTGCATGATCAGTCAGCCAGTACATGGTTGCTACGTGATCAGTGCATGATCAGCCACGTGATCAGTGCATGATAGCCACGTGATCAGTGCATGATCAGTCACGTGATCAGTGCATGATCAGTCACGTGATCAGTGCATGATCAGTTACGTGATCAGTGCATGATCAGTCACGTGATCAGTGCATGGTAGCCACGTGATCAGTGCATGATCAGCCACGTGATCAGTGCATGATAGCCACGTGATCAGTGCATGTCACGTGATCAGTGCATGATCAGCCACGTGATCAGTGCATGAGTACGTGATCAGTGCATGATAGTCACGTGATCAGTGCATGATCAGCCACGTGATCAGTGCATGATCAGCCACGTGATCAGTGCATGATAGCCACGTGATCAGTGCATGATCAGTCACGTGATCAGTGCATGATCAGCCACGTGATCAGTGCATGATCAGTCACGTGATCAGTGCATGATAGCTGCGTGATCAGTGCATGATCAGCCACGTGATCAGTGCATGATAGCCACGTGATCAGTGCATGATCAGCCACGTGATCAGTGCATGATCAGTCACGTGATCAGTGCATGATCACGTGATCAGTGCATGATCAGTCACGTGATCAGTGCATGATCAGCCACGTGATCAGTGCATGATCAGTCACGTGATCAGTGCATGATCAGCCACGTGATCAGTGCATGATAGCCACGTGATCAGTGCATGATCAGTCACGTGATCAGTGCATGATCAGTCACGTGATCAGTGCATGATCAGCCACGTGATCAGTGCATGATCAGCCACGTGATCAGTGCATGATCAACGTGATCAGTGCATGATCAGTCACGTGATCAGTGCATGATCAGACGTGATCAGTGCATGATCAGCCACGTGATCAGTGCATGATAGCCACGTGATCAGTGCATGATCAGCCACGTGATCAGTGCATGATCAGTCACGTGATCAGTGTGTGATCAGCCACGTGATCAGTGCATGATCAGCCACGTGATCAGTGCATGATAGCCACGTGATCAGTGCATGATAGTCACGTGATCAGTGCATGATCAGTCACGTGATCAGTGCATGATCAGCCACGTGATCAGTGCATGATAGCCACGTGATCAGTGCATGATCAGTTACGTGATCAGTGCATGATCAGCCACGTGATCAGTGCATGGTCAGCACGTGATCAGTGCATGATCAGCCACGTGATCAGTGCATGATAGCCACGTGATCAGTGCATGATCATCACGTGATCAGTGTATGATCAGCCACGTGAACAGTGCATGCTCAGTCACGTGATCTGGGCCTGCTGAGCTGCGTGATTACTGTCTGCTCATCTGCTTGACAATTGCCAGCTGAGCTGCACGATTCCTGCCTGTCATCTGCTTGACAATTGCCAGCTGTGCTGCGTAATTCCTGCCTGCTCAGCTGCTTGATTATTGCCAGCTGAGCAGCATGATTCCTCACACTGAGTTCCATGATTATTGCCTGCTGACTGTTTGATTCGTGCCTACTCAGCTCTTTGTTTATTGCCTCCAGAGGCACATGATCAGTGTATGATAGCAAACATGATCAGCGCATGATCAGTCACATGATCAGCGCCATTAAGTCACGTGATCACTACATGATAGTCATGTGATCAGTCCATGCTCAGTCACGGTATCAGTGCATGATCAGCCACGTGATCAGTGCATGATCTGTCACATGATTAGTGTATGATCATCCACGTGATCAGTGCATGGGCAGTCATGTGATCAGTGCATGATATAGACGTGATCAGTGCATGATCAGTCACGTGATCAGTGCATGATAGCCACGTGATCAGTGCATGATCAGTCACCTGATGGGTGTATGATCATTCACGTGACCTGTACATGGTAGCTACATGATCATTGCATGATCAGCCACGTGAGTAGTGCATGATAGCCACGTGATCAGTGCATGATCAGTCACGTGATCAGTGCATGATCAGTCATGTGACCAGTACATGGTACGTGATCATGGCATGATCAGCCACGTGATCAGTGCATGATAGCCACGTGATCAGTGCATGATCAGCCACGTGATCAGTGCATGATCAGTCACGTGATCAGTGCATGATCAGCCACGTGATCAGTGCATGATCATCACGTGATCAGTGCATGATCAGCCACGTGATCAGTGCATGATAGCCACGTGATCAGTGCATGATCAGTCACGTGATCAGTGCATGATCAGTTACGTGATCAGTGCATGATCAGCCACGTGATCAGTGCATGATCAGCCACGTGATCAGTGCATGATCAATTACGTGATCAGTGCATGATCAGTCACGTGACCAGTACATGGTAGCTCGTGATCATTGCATGATCAGCCACGTGATCAGTGCATGATAGCCACGTGATCAGTGCATGATCAGTCATGTGATCGTGTGTGATCAGCCACGTGATCAGTGCATGATATCCACGTGATCAGTGCATGACAGCCACGTGATCAGTGCATGATAGCCACGTGATCAGTGCATGATCAGTCACGTGATACATGTGTGATCAGCCACGTGATCAGTGCATGATGAGCCACGTGATCAGTGCATGATCAATTACGTGATCAGTGCATGATCAGTCACGTGACCAGTACATGGTTGCTACGTGATCAGTTGCATGATCAGCCACGTGAGCAGTGCATGATAGCCACGTGATCAGTGCATGATCAGTCACGTGATCAGTACATGATCAGTCACGTGAACAGTGCATGATCATTTACGTGATCTTTGCATGATCAGTCCATGACCAGTATATGGTTGCTACGTGATCATTCCATGACGAGCCACGTGAGCAGTGCATGATAGCCACGTGATGTGTGCATGAGTTACGTGAGCAGAGTATGATCAGCCACGTGATCAGTGCATGAGTGCCACGTGATCAGTGCATGATATGTCACGTGACAGGTGTGTGATCAGCCACGTGAACAGTGCATGTTCAGCCACGTGATCAGTGCATGATAGCCACGTGATCAGTGCATGATCAGTTACGTGAGCAGTGTATGATCAGCCACGTGATCAGTGCATGGTCAGACACGTGAACAGTGTATGATCAGCCACGTGATCAGTGCATGATATCCAAGTGATCAGTGCATGATCATCACGTGATCAGTGTATGATCAGCCACGTGAACAGTGCATGCTCAGTCACGTGATCTGGGCCTGCTGAGCTGCGTGATTACTGTCTGCTCATCTGCTTGACAATTGCCAGCTGAGCTGCATGATTCCTGCCTGCTCAGCTGCTTGATTATTGCCAGCTGAGCAGCATGATTCTCACGTGAGTTCCATGATTATTGCCTGCTGACTGTTTGATTCGTGCCTACTCAGCTCTTTGTTTATTGCCTCCAGAGGCACATGATCAGTGTATGATAGCAAACATGATCAGTGCATGATCAGTCACATGATCAGCGCCATTAAGTCACGTGATCACTACATGATAGTCATGTGATCAGTCCATGCTCAGTCACGGTATCAGTGCATGATCAGCCACGTGATCAGTGCATGATCTGTCACATGATTAGTGTATGATCATCCACGTGATCAGTGCATGGGCAGTCATGTGATCAGTGCATGATATAGACGTGATCAGTGCATGATCAGTCTCGTGATCAGTGCATGATAGCCACGTGATCAGTGCATGATCAGTCACCTGATGGGTGTATGATCATTCACGTGACCTGTACATGGTAGCTACATGATCATTGCATGATCAGCCACGTGAGTAGTGCATGATAGCCACGTGATCAGTGCATGATCAGTCACGTGATCAGTGCATGATCAGTCATGTGACCAGTACATGGTAGCTGCGTGATCATGGCATGATCAGCCACGTGAGCAGTGCATGATAGCCACGTGATCAGTGCATGATCAGACACGTGATCAGTGCATGATCAGTCACGTGATCAGTGCATGATCAGCCACGTGATCAGTGCATGATCAGCACGTGATCAGTGTATGATCAGCCAAGTGATCAGTGCATGATAGCCACGTGATCAGTGCATGATCAGTCACGTGATCAGTGCATGATCAGTTATGTGATCAGTGCATGATCAGCCACGTGATCAGTGCATGATCAGCCACATGATCAGTGCATGATCAATTACGTGATCAGTGCATGATCAGTCACGTGACCAGTACATGGTAGCTACGTGATCATTGCATGATCAGCCACGTGATCAGTGCATGATGCCACGTGATCAGTGCATGATAGCCACGTGATCAGTGCATGATCAGTCATGTGATCAGTGATGATCAGCCACGTGATCAGTGCATGATATCACGTGATCAGTGCATGACAGCCACGTGATCAGTGCATGATAGCCACGTGATCAGTGCATGATCAGTCACGTGATACATGTGTGATCAGCCACGTGATCAGTGCATGATGAGCCACGTGATCAGTGCATGATCAATTACGTGATCAGTGCATGATCAGTCACGTGACCAGTACATGGTTGCTACGTGATCGTTGCATGATCAGCCACGTGAGCAGTGCATGATAGCCACGTGATCAGTGCATGATCAGTCACGTGATCAGTACATGATCAGTCACGTGAACAGTGCATGATCATTCGTGATCTTTGCATGATCAGTCACGTGCAGTATATGGTTGCTCGTGATCATTCCATGAGCCACGTGAGCAGTGCATGATAGCCACGTGATGTGTGCATGAGTTACGTGAGCAGTATGATCAGCCACGTGATCAGTGCATGAGTGCCACGTGATCAGTGCATGATATGTCACGTGACAGGTGTGTGATCAGCCACGTGAACAGTGCATGTTCAGCCACGTGATCAGTGCATGATAGCCACGTGATCAGTGCATGATCAGTTACGTGAGCAGTGTATGATCAGCCACGTGATCAGTGCATGGTCAGACACGTGAACAGTGTATGATCAGCCACGTGATCAGTGCATGATATCCAAGTGATCAGTGCATGATCATCACGTGATCAGTGTATGATCAGCCACGTGAACAGTGCATGCTCAGTCACGTGATCTGGGCCTGCTGAGCTGCGTGATTACTGTCTGCTCATCTGCTTGACAATTGCCAGCTGAGCTGCACGATTCCTGCCTGTCATCTGCTTGACAATTGCCAGCTGTGCTGCGTAATTCCTGCCTGCTCAGCTGCTTGATTATTGCCAGCTGAGCAGCATGATTCCTCACACTGAGTTCCATGATTATTGCCTGCTGACTGTTTGATTCGTGCCTACTCAGCTCTTTGTTTATTGCCTCCAGAGGCACATGATCAGTGTATGATAGCAAACATGATCAGCGCATGATCAGTCACATGATCAGCGCCATTAAGTCACGTGATCACTACATGATAGTCATGTGATCAGTCCATGCTCAGTCACGGTATCAGTGCATGATCAGCCACGTGATCAGTGCATGATCTGTCACATGATTAGTGTATGATCATCCACGTGATCAGTGCATGGGCAGTCATGTGATCAGTGCATGATATAGACGTGATCAGTGCATGATCAGTCACGTGATCAGTGCATGATAGCCACGTGATCAGTGCATGATCAGTCACCTGATGGGTGTATGATCATTCACGTGACCTGTACATGGTAGCTACATGATCATTGCATGATCAGCCACGTGATAGTGCATGATAGCCACGTGATCAGTGCATGATCAGTCACGTGATCAGTGCATGATCAGTCATGTGACCAGTACATGGTAGCTGCGTGATCATGGCATGATCAGCCACGTGATCAGTGCATGATAGCCACGTGATCAGTGCATGATCAGCCACGTGATCAGTGCATGATCAGTCACGTGATCAGTGCATGATCAGCACGTGATCAGTGCATGATCAGCCACGTGATCAGTGCATGATCAGTCACGTGATCAGTATATAGTCACGTGATCAGTGCATGATCAGTCACGTGATCAGTGCATGATCAGCCACGTGATCAGTGCATGATCAGCCACGTGATCAGTGCATGATCAGTCACGTGATCAGTGCATGATCAGCCACGTGATCAGTGCATGATCAGTCACGTGATCAGTGCATGATCAGCCACGTGATCAGTGCATGATAGCCACGTGATCAGTGCATGATAGCCACGTGATCAGTGCATGATCAGTCATGTGATACGTGTGTGATCAGCCACGTGATCAGTGCATGATATCCACGTGATCAGTGCATGACAGCCACGTGATCAGTGCATGAGAGCCACGTGATCAGTGCATGATCAGTCACGTGATACATGTGTGATCAGCCACGTGATCAGTGCATGATGAGCCACGTGATCAGTGCAGGATCAATTACGTGATCAGTGCATGATCAGTCACGTGACCAGTACATGGTTGCTACGTGATCGTTGCATGATCAGCCACGTGAGCAGAGCATGATAGCCACGTGATCAGTGCATGATCAGTCACGTGATCAGTACATGATCAGTCACGTGAACAGTGCATGATCATTTACGTGATCAGTGCATGATCAGTCACGTGACCAGTATATGGTTGCTACGTGATCATTCCATGACGAGCCACGTGAGCAGTGCATGATAGCCACGTGATGTGTGCATGAGTTACGTGAGCAGAGTATGATCAGCCACGTGATCAGTGCATGAGTGCCACGTGATCAGTGCATGATATGTCACGTGACAGGTGTGTGATCAGCCACGTGAACAGTGCATGTTCAGCCACGTGATCAGTGCATGATAGCCACGTGATCAGTGCATGATCAGTTACGTGAGCAGTGTATGATCAGCCACGTGATCAGTGCATGGTCAGACACGTGAACAGTGTATGATCAGCCACGTGATCAGTGCATGATATCCAAGTGATCAGTGCATGATCATCACGTGATCAGTGTATGATCAGCCACGTGAACAGTGCATGCTCAGTCACGTGATCTGGGCCTGCTGAGCTGCGTGATTACTGTCTGCTCATCTGCTTGACAATTGCCAGCTGAGCTGCACGATTCCTGCCTGTCATCTGCTTGACAATTGCCAGCTGTGCTGCGTAATTCCTGCCTGCTCAGCTGCTTGATTATTGCCAGCTGAGCAGCATGATTCCTCACAGCTGAGTTCCATGATTATTGCCTGCTGACTGTTTGATTCGTGCCTACTCAGCTCTTTGTTTATTGCCTCCAGAGGCACATGATCAGTGTATGATAGCAAACATGATCAGCGCATGATCAGTCACATGATCAGCGCCATTAAGTCACGTGATCACTACATGATAGTCATGTGATCAGTCCATGCTCAGTCACGGTATCAGTGCATGATCAGCCACGTGATCAGTGCATGATCTGTCACATGATTAGTGTATGATCATCCACGTGATCAGTGCAGGGCAGTCATGTGATCAGTGCATGATATAGACGTGATCAGTGCATGATCAGTCTCGTGATCAGTGCATGATAGCCACGTGATCAGTGCATGATCAGTCACCTGATGGGTGTATGATCATTCACGTGACCTGTACATGGTAGCTACATGATCATTGCATGATCAGCCACGTGAGTAGTGCATGATAGCCACGTGATCACTGCATGATCAGTCACGTGATCAGTGCATGATCAGTCATGTGACCAGTACATGGTAGCTGCGTGATCATGGCATGATCAGCCACGTGAGCAGTGCATGATAGCCACGTGATCAGTGCATGATCAGTCACGTGATCAGTGCATGATCAGTCACGTGATCAGTGCATGATCAGCCACGTGATCAGTGCATGATCAGGCACGTGATCAGTGCATGATCAGCCACGTGATCAGTGCATGATAGCCACGTGATCAGTGCATGATCAGTCACGTGATCAGTGCATGATCAGCCACGTGATCAGTGCATGATCAGCCACGTGATCAGTGCATGATCAGCCACGTGATCAGTGCATGATCAATCACGTGATCAGTGCATGATCAGTCATTGATCAGTGCATGATAGCCACGTGATCAGTGATCAGCCACGTGATCAGTGCATGATAGCCACGTGATCAGTGCATGATCAGTCATGTGATCAGTGTGTGATCAGCCACGTGATCAGTGCATGATATCCACGTGATCAGTGCATGACAGCCACGTGATCAGTGCATGATAGCCACGTGATCAGTGCATGATCAGTCACGTGATCATGTGTGATCAGCCACGTGATCAGTGCATGATCAGCCACGTGATCAGTGCATGATCAATTACGTGATCAGTGCATGATCAGTCACGTGACCAGTGCATGGTTGCTACGTGATCGTGCATGATCAGCCACGTGAGCAGTGCATGATAGCCACGTGATCAGTGCATGATCAGTCACGTGATCAGTGCATGATCAGTCACATCGTGCATGATCATTTCGTGATCAGTGCATGATCAGTCACGTGACCAGTATATGATAGCTACGTGATCATTGCATGACAGCCACGTGATCAGTGCATGATGCCACGTGATGTGTGATGAGTTACGTGATCAGTGTATGATCAGCCACGTGATCAGTGCATGATAGCCACGTGATCAGTGCATGATATGTCACGTGACAGGTGTGTGATCAGCCACGTGATCAGTGCATGATCAGCCACGTGATCAGTGCATGATAGCCACGTGATCAGTGCATGATCATCACGTGATCAGTGCATGATCAGCCACGTGATCAGTGCATGATCAGTCACGTGATCAGTGCATGATAGCACGTGATCATGCATGATCAGCCACGTGATCAGTGCATGATCAGCCACGTGATCAGTGCATGATCAGTCACGTGATCAGTGCATGATCAGTCACGTGATCAGTGCATGATCAGTCACGTGATCAGTGCATGATCAGCACGTGATCAGTGCATGATCAGGCACGTGATCAGTGCATGATCAGCCACGTGATCAGTGCATGATAGCCACGTGATCAGTGCATGATCAGTCACGTGATCAGTGCATGATCAGTCACGTGATCAGTGCATGATCAGCCACGTGATCAGTGCATGATCAGCCACGTGATCAGTGCATGATCAGTGCGTGATCAGTGCATGATCAGTCACGTGACCAGTACATGGTAGCTACGTGATCATGCATGATCAGCCGTGATCAGTGCATGATAGCCACGTGATCAGTGCATGATAGCCACGTGATCAGTGCATGATCAGTCATGTGATACGTGTGTGATCAGCCACGTGATCAGTGCATGATATCCACGTGATCAGTGCATGACAGCCACGTGATCAGTGCATGATAGCCACGTGATCAGTGCATGATCAGTCACGTGATACATGTGTGATCAGCCACGTGATCAGTGCATGATGAGCCACGTGATCAGTGCATGATCAATTACGTGATCAGTGCATGATCAGTCACGTGACCAGTACATGGTTGCTACGTGATCGTTGCATGATCAGCCACGTGAGCAGAGCATGATAGCCACGTGATCAGTGCATGATCAGTCACGTGATCAGTACATGATCAGTCACGTGAACAGTGCATGATCATTTACGTGATCAGTGCATGATCAGTCACGTGACAGTATATGGTAGCTACGTGATCATTCCATGACGAGCCACGTGAGCAGTGCATGATAGCCACGTGATGTGTGCATGAGTTACGTGAGCAGAGTATGATCAGCCACGTGATCAGTGCATGAGTGCCACGTGATCAGTGCATGATATGTCACGTGACAGGTGTGTGATCAGCCACGTGAACAGTGCATGTTCAGCCACGTGATCAGTGCATGATAGCCACGTGATCAGTGCATGATCAGTTACGTGAGCAGTGTATGATCAGCCACGTGATCAGTGCATGGTCAGACACGTGAACAGTGTATGATCAGCCACGTGATCAGTGCATGATATCCAAGTGATCAGTGCATGATCATCACGTGATCAGTGTATGATCAGCCACGTGAACAGTGCATGCTCAGTCACGTGATCTGGGCCTGCTGAGCTGCGTGATTACTGTCTGCTCATCTGCTTGACAATTGCCAGCTGAGCTGCACGATTCCTGCCTGCTCAGCTGCTTGATTATTGCCAGCTGAGCAGCATGATTCCTCACACCTGAGTTCCATGATTATTGCCTGCTGACTGTTTGATTCGTGCCTACTCAGCTCTTTGTTTATTGCCTCCAGAGGCACATGATCAGTGTATGATAGCAAACATGATCAGCGCATGATCAGTCACATGATCAGCGCCATTAAGTCACGTGATCACTACATGATAGTCATGTGATCAGTCCATGCTCAGTCACGGTATCAGTGCATGATCAGCCACGTGATCAGTGCATGATCTGTCACAAGATTAGTGTATGATCATCCACGTGATCAGTGCATGGGCAGTCATGTGATCAGTGCATGATATAGACGTGATCAGTGCATGATCAGTCTCGTGATCAGTGCATGATAGCCACGTGATCAGTGCATGATCAGTCACCTGATGGGTGTATGATCATTCACGTGACCTGTACATGGTAGCTACATGATCATTGCATGATCAGCCACGTGAGTAGTGCATGATAGCCACGTGATCACTGCATGATCAGTCACGTGATCAGTGCATGATCAGTCATGTGACCAGTACATGGTAGCTGCGTGATCATGGCATGATCAGCCACGTGATCAGTGCATGATAGCCACGTGATCAGTGCATGATCAGTCACGTGATCAGTGCATGATCAGCCACGTGATCAGTGCATGATAGCCACGTGATCAGTGCATGATCAGTCACGTGATCAGTGCATGATCAGTCACGTGATCAGTGCATGATCAGCCACGTGATCAGTGCATGATCAGCCACGTGATCAGTGCATGATCAATTACGTGATCAGTGCATGATCAGTCACGTGACCAGTACATGATAGCTCGTGATCATTGCATGATCAGCCACGTGATCAGTGCATGATAGCCACGTGATCAGTGCATGATAGCCACGTGATCAGTGCATGATCAGTCATGTGATAGTGTGTGATCAGCCACGTGATCAGTGCATGATATCCACGTGATCAGTGCATGACACGTGATCAGTGCATGAGCCACGTGATCAGTGCATGATCAGTCACGTGATACATGTGTGATCAGCCACGTGATCAGTGCATGATGAGCCACGTGATCAGTGCATGATCAATTACGTGATCAGTGCATGATCAGTCACGTGACCAGTACATGGTTGCTACGTGATCGTTGCATGATCAGCCACGTGAGCAGTGCATGATAGCCACGTGATCAGTGCATGATCAGTCACGTGATCAGTACATGATCAGTCACGTGAACAGTGCATGATCATTTACGTGATCTTTGCATGATCAGTCACGTGACCAGTATATGGTTGCTACGTGATCATTCCATGACAGCCACGTGAGCAGTGCATGATAGCCACGTGATGTGTGCATGAGTTACGTGAGCAGAGTATGATCAGCCACGTGATCAGTGCATGAGTGCCACGTGATCAGTGCATGATATGTCACGTGACAGGTGTGTGATCAGCCACGTGAACAGTGCATGTTCAGCCACGTGATCAGTGCATGATAGCCACGTGATCAGTGCATGATCAGTTACGTGAGCAGTGTATGATCAGCCACGTGATCAGTGCATGGTCAGACACGTGAACAGTGTATGATCAGCCACGTGATCAGTGCATGATATCCAAGTGATCAGTGCATGATCATCACGTGATCAGTGTATGATCAGCCACGTGAACAGTGCATGCTCAGTCACGTGATCTGGGCCTGCTGAGCTGCGTGATTACTGTCTGCTCATCTGCTTGACAATTGCCAGCTGAGCTGCACGATTCCTGCCTGCTCAGCTGCTTGATTATTGCCAGCTGAGCAGCATGATTCCTCACACCTGAGTTCCATGATTATTGCCTGCTGACTGTTTGATTCGTGCCTACTCAGCTCTTTGTTTATTGCCTCCAGAGGCACATGATCAGTGTATGATAGCAAACATGATCAGCGCATGATCAGTCACATGATCAGCGCCATTAAGTCACGTGATCACTACATGATAGTCATGTGATCAGTCCATGCTCAGTCACGGTATCAGTGCATGATCAGCCACGTGATCAGTGCATGATCTGTCACATGATTAGTGTATGATCATCCACGTGATCAGTGCATGGGCAGTCATGTGATCAGTGCATGATATAGACGTGATCAGTGCATGATCAGTCTCGTGATCAGTGCATGATAGCCACGTGATCAGTGCATGATCAGTCACCTGATGGGTGTATGATCATTCACGTGACCTGTACATGGTAGCTACATGATCATTGCATGATCAGCCACGTGAGTAGTGCATGATAGCCACGTGATCACTGCATGATCAGTCACGTGATCAGTGCATGATCAGTCATGTGACCAGTACATGGTAGCTGCGTGATCATGGCATGATCAGCCACGTGAGCAGTGCATGATAGCCACGTGATCAGTGCATGATCAGACACGTGATCAGTGCATGATCAGTCACGTGATCAGTGCATGATCAGCCACGTGATCAGTGCATGATCAGGCACGTGATCAGTGTATGTCAGCCACGTGATCAGTGCATGATAGCCACGTGATCAGTGCATGATCAGTCACGTGATCAGTGCATGATCAGTTACGTGATCAGTGTATGATCAGCCACGTGATCAGTGCATGATCAGCCACATGATCAGTGCATGATCAATTACGTGATCAGTGCATGATCAGTCACGTGACCAGTACATGGTAGCTACGTGATCATTGCATGATCAGCCACGTGATCAGTGCATGATAGCCACGTGATCAGTGCATGATAGCCACGTGATCAGTGCATGATCAGTCATGTGATACGTGTGTGATCAGCCACGTGATCAGTGCATGATATCCACGTGATCAGTGCATGACAGCCACGTGATCAGTGCATGAGAGCCACGTGATCAGTGCATGATCAGTCACGTGATACATGTGTGATCAGCCACGTGATCAGTGCATGATGAGCCACGTGATCAGTGCATGATCAATTACGTGATCAGTGCATGATCAGTCACGTGACCAGTACATGGTTGCTACGTGATCGTTGCATGATCAGCCACGTGAGCAGTGCATGATAGCCACGTGATCAGTGCATGATCAGTCACGTGATCAGTACATGATCAGTCACGTGAACAGTGCATGATCATTCGTGATCTTTGCATGATCAGTCACGTGACCAGTATATGGTTGCTACGTGATCATTCCATGACAGCCACGTGAGCAGTGCATGATAGCCACGTGATGTGTGCATGAGTTACGTGAGCAGAGTATGATCAGCCACGTGATCAGTGCATGAGTGCCACGTGATCAGTGCATGATATGTCACGTGACAGGTGTGTGATCAGCCACGTGAACAGTGCATGTTCAGCCACGTGATCAGTGCATGATAGCCACGTGATCAGTGCATGATCAGTTACGTGAGCAGTGTATGATCAGCCACGTGATCAGTGCATGGTCAGACACGTGAACAGTGTATGATCAGCCACGTGATCAGTGCATGATATCCAAGTGATCAGTGCATGATCATCACGTGATCAGTGTATGATCAGCCACGTGAACAGTGCATGCTCAGTCACGTGATCTGGGCCTGCTGAGCTGCGTGATTACTGTCTGCTCATCTGCTTGACAATTGCCAGCTGAGCTGCATTCCTGCCTGCTCAGCTGCTTGATTATTGCCAGCTGAGCAGCATGATTCCTCACACCTGAGTTCCATGATTATTGCCTGCTGACTGTTTGATTCGTGCCTACTCAGCTCTTTGTTTATTGCCTCCAGAGGCACATGATCAGTGTATGATAGCAAACATGATCAGCGCATGATCAGTCACATGATCAGCGCCATTAAGTCACGTGATCACTACATGATAGTCATGTGATCAGTCCATGCTCAGTCACGGTATCAGTGCATGATCAGCCACGTGATCAGTGCATGATCTGTCACAAGATTAGTGTATGATCATCCACGTGATCAGTGCATGGGCAGTCATGTGATCAGTGCATGATATAGGCGTGATCAGTGCATGATCAGTCACGTGATCAGTGCATGATAGCCACGTGATCAGTGCATGATCAGTCACCTGATGGGTGTATGATCATTCACGTGACCTGTACATGGTAGCTACATGATCATTGCATGATCAGCCACGTGAGTAGTTCATGATAGCCACGTGATCAGTGCATGATCAGTCACGTGATCAGTGCATGATCAGTCATGTGACCAGTACATGGTAGCTGCGTGATCATGGCATGATCAGCCACGTGAGCAGTGCATGATAGCCACGTGATCAGTGCATGATCAGTCACGTGATCAGTGCATGATCAGTCACGTGATCAGTGCATGATCAGCCACGTGATCAGTGCATGATCAGGCACGTGATCAGTGTATGTCAGCCAAGTGATCAGTGCATGATAGCCACGTGATCAGTGCATGATCAGTCACGTGATCAGTGCATGATCAGTTACGTGATCAGTGTATGATCAGCCACGTGATCAGTGCATGATCAGCACATGATCAGTGCATGATCAATTACGCGATCAGTGCATGATCAGTCACGTGACCAGTACATGGTAGCTACGTGATCATTGCATGATCAGCCACGTGATCAGTGCATGATAGCCACGTGATCAGTGCATGATAGCGTGATCAGTGCATGATCAGTCATGTGATACGTGTGTGATCAGCCACGTGATCAGTGCATGATATCCACGTGATCAGTGCATGACAGCCACGTGATCAGTGCATGAGAGGTGATCAGTGCATGATCAGTCACGTGATATGTGTGATCAGCCACGTGATCAGTGCATGATGAGCCACGTGATCAGTGCAGGATCAGTTACGTGATCAGTGCATGATCAGTCACGTGACCAGTACATGGTTGCTACGTGATCGTTGCATGATCAGCCACGTGAGCAGAGCATGATAGCCACGTGATCAGTGCATGATCAGTCACGTGATCAGTACATGATCAGTCACGTGAACAGTGCATGATCATTCGTGATCTTTGCATGATCAGTCACGTTACCAGTATATGGTTGCTCGTGATCATTCCATGACGAGCCACGTGAGCAGTGCATGATAGCCACGTGATGTGTGCATGAGTTACGTGAGCAGAGTATGATCAGCCACGTGATCAGTGCATGAGTGCCACGTGATCAGTGCATGATATGTCACGTGACAGGTGTGTGATCAGCCACGTGAACAGTGCATGTTCAGCCACGTGATCAGTGCATGATAGCCACGTGATCAGTGCATGATCAGTTACGTGAGCAGTGTATGATCAGCCACGTGATCAGTGCATGGTCAGACACGTGAACAGTGTATGATCAGCCACGTGATCAGTGCATGATATCCAAGTGATCAGTGCATGATCATCACGTGATCAGTGTATGATCAGCCACGTGAACAGTGCATGCTCAGTCACGTGATCTGGGCCTGCTGAGCTGCGTGATTACTGTCTGCTCATCTGCTTGACAATTGCCAGCTGAGCTGCACGATTCCTGCCTGTCATCTGCTTGACAATTGCCAGCTGTGCTGCGTAATTCCTGCCTGCTCAGCTGCTTGATTATTGCCAGCTGAGCAGCATGATTCCTCACACCTGAGTTCCATGATTATTGCCTGCTGACTGTTTGATTCGTGCCTACTCAGCTCTTTGTTTATTGCCTCCAGAGGCACATGATCAGTGTATGATAGCAAACATGATCAGCGCATGATCAGTCACATGATCAGCGCCATTAAGTCACGTGATCACTACATGATAGTCATGTGATCAGTCCATGCTCAGTCACGGTATCAGTGCATGATCAGCCACGTGATCAGTGCATGATCTGTCACAGATTAGTGTATGATCATCCACGTGATCAGTGCATGGGCAGTCATGTGATCAGTGCATGATATAGACGTGATCAGTGCATGATCAGTCTCGTGATCAGTGCATGATAGCCACGTGATCAGTGCATGATCAGTCACCTGATGGGTGTATGATCATTCACGTGACCTGTACATGGTAGCTACATGATCATTGCATGATCAGCCACGTGAGTAGTGCATGATAGCCACGTGATCAGTGCATGATCAGTCACGTGATCAGTGCATGATCAGTCATGTGACCAGTACATGGTAGCTGCGTGATCATGGCATGATCAGCCACGTGAGCAGTGCATGATAGCCACGTGATCAGTGCATGATCAGCCACGTGATCAGTGCATGATCAGTCACGTGATCAGTGCATGATCAGCCACGTGATCAGTGCATGATTTCAGTGATGTGCATGATGCCACGTGATCAGTGCATGATCAGCCACGTGATCAGTGCATGATCAGTCACGTGATCAGTGCATGATCAGCCGTGATCAGTGCATGATCAGCCACGTGATCAGTGCATGATCAGTCACGTGATCAGTGCATGATCAGCCACGTGATCAGTGCATGATCAGCCACGTGATCAGTGCATGATAGCCACGTGATCAGTGCATGATAGCCACGTGATCAGTGCATGATCAGTCATGTGATACGTGTGTGATCAGCCACGTGATCAGTGCATGATATCCACGTGATCAGTGCATGACAGCCACGTGATCAGTGCATGAGAGCCACGTGATCAGTGCATGATCAGTCACGTGATACATGTGTGATCAGCCACGTGATCAGTGCATGATGAGCCACGTGATCAGTGCAGGATCAATTACGTGATCAGTGCATGATCAGTCACGTGACCAGTACATGGTTGCTACGTGATCGTTGCATGATCAGCCACGTGAGCAGAGCATGATAGCCACGTGATCAGTGCATGATCAGTCACGTGATCAGTACATGATCAGTCACGTGAACAGTGCATGATCATTTACGTGATCTTTGCATGATCAGTCACGTTACCAGTATATGGTTGCTACGTGATCATTCCATGACGAGCCACGTGAGCAGTGCATGATAGCCACGTGATGTGTGCATGAGTTACGTGAGCAGAGTATGATCAGCCACGTGATCAGTGCATGAGTGCCACGTGATCAGTGCATGATATGTCACGTGACAGGTGTGTGATCAGCCACGTGAACAGTGCATGTTCAGCCACGTGATCAGTGCATGATAGCCACGTGATCAGTGCATGATCAGTTACGTGAGCAGTGTATGATCAGCCACGTGATCAGTGCATGGTCAGACACGTGAACAGTGTATGATCAGCCACGTGATCAGTGCATGATATCCAAGTGATCAGTGCATGATCATCACGTGATCAGTGTATGATCAGCCACGTGAACAGTGCATGCTCAGTCACGTGATCTGGGCCTGCTGAGCTGCGTGATTACTGTCTGCTCATCTGCTTGACAATTGCCAGCTGAGCTGCACGATTCCTGCCTGTCATCTGCTTGACAATTGCCAGCTGTGCTGCGTAATTCCTGCCTGCTCAGCTGCTTGATTATTGCCAGCTGAGCAGCATGATTCCTCACACCTGAGTTCCATGATTATTGCCTGCTGACTGTTTGATTCGTGCCTACTCAGCTCTTTGTTTATTGCCTCCAGAGGCACATGATCAGTGTATGATAGCAAACATGATCAGCGCATGATCAGTCACATGATCAGCGCCATTAAGTCACGTGATCACTACATGATAGTCATGTGATCAGTCCATGCTCAGTCACGGTATCAGTGCATGATCAGCCACGTGATCAGTGCATGATCTGTCACAAGATTAGTGTATGATCATCCACGTGATCAGTGCATGGGCAGTCATGTGATCAGTGCATGATATAGACGTGATCAGTGCATGATCAGTCTCGTGATCAGTGCATGATAGCCACGTGATCAGTGCATGATCAGTCACCTGATGGGTGTATGATCATTCACGTGACCTGTACATGGTAGCTACATGATCATTGCATGATCAGCCACGTGAGTAGTGCATGATAGCCACGTGATCACTGCATGATCAGTCACGTGATCAGTGCATGATCAGTCATGTGACCAGTACATGGTAGCTGCGTGATCATGGCATGATCAGCCACGTGAGCAGTGCATGATAGCCACGTGATCAGTGCATGATCAGACACGTGATCAGTGCATGATCAGTCACGTGATCAGTGCATGATCAGCCACGTGATCAGTGCATGATCAGCACGTGATCAGTGTATGTCAGCCACGTGATCAGTGCATGATAGCCACGTGATCAGTGCATGATCAGTCACGTGATCAGTGCATGATCAGTCACGTGATCAGTGCATGATCAGCCACGTGATCAGTGCATGATCAGCCACGTGATCAGTGCATGATCAACGTGATCAGTGCATGATCAGTCACGTGACCAGTACATGGTAGCTACGTGATCAGTGCATGATCAGCCACGTGATCAGTGCATGATAGCCACGTGATCAGTGCATGATAGCCACGTGATCAGTGCATGATCAGTCACGTGATAGTGTGATCAGCCACGTGATCAGTGCATGATATCGTGATCAGTGCATGACAGCCACGTGATCAGTGCATGATAGCCACGTGATCAGTGCATGATCAGTCACGTGATCATGTGTGATCAGCACGTGATCAGTGCATGATCAGCCACGTGATCAGTGCATGATCAATTCGTGATCAGTGCATGATCAGTCACGTGACCAGTACATGGTTGCTACGTGATCGTGCATGATCAGCCACGTGATCAGTGCATGATAGCCACGTGATCAGTGCATGATCAGTCACGTGATCAGTGCATGATCAGTCACGTGATCAGTGCATGATCATTCGTGATCAGTGCATGATCAGTCACGTGACCAGTATGGATGCTCACGTGATCATTCCATGACAGCCACGTGATCAGTGCATGATAGCCACGTGATCAGTGCATGAGTCACGTGATCAGTATGATCAGCCACGTGATCAGTGCATGAGAGTCCACGTGATCAGTGCATGATATGTCACGTGACAGTGTGTGATCAGCCACGTGATCAGTGCATGATCAGCCACGTGATCAGTGCATGATAGCCACGTGATCAGTGCATGATCAGTCACGTGATCAGTACATGATCAGCTACGTGATCAGTGCATGATCAGTCACGTGATCAGTGCATGATAGCCACGTGATCAGTGCATGATCAGCCACGTGATCAGTGCATGATAGTCACGTGATCAGTGCATGATCAGCCACGTGATCAGTGCATGATCAGTCACGTGATCAGTGCATGATCAGCCACGTGATCAGTGCATGATCAGTCACGTGATCAGTGCATGATCAGCCACGTGATCAGTGCATGATCAGTCACGTGATCAGTGCATGATCAGCCACGTGATCAGTGCATGATAGCCACGTGATCAGTGCATGATCAGTCACGTGATCAGTGCATGATCAGTTATGTGATCAGTGCATGATCAGCCACGTGATCAGTGCATGATCAGCCACATGATCAGTGCATGATCAATTACGTGATCAGTGCATGATCAGTTCGTGACCAGTACATGGTAGCTACGTGATCATTGCATGATCAGCCACGTGATCAGTGCATGATAGCCACGTGATCAGTGCATGATAGCCACGTGATCAGTGCATGATCAGTCATGTGATACGTGTGTGATCAGCCACGTGATCAGTGCATGATATCCACGTGATCAGTGCATGACAGCCACGTGATCAGTGCATGATAGCCACGTGATCAGTGCATGATCAGTCACGTGATACATGTGTGATCAGCCACGTGATCAGTGCATGATGAGCCACGTGATCAGTGCAGGATCAATTACGTGATCAGTGCATGATCAGTCACGTGACCAGTACATGGTTGCTACGTGATCGTTGCATGATCAGCCACGTGAGCAGAGCATGATAGCCACGTGATCAGTGCATGATCAGTCACGTGATCAGTACATGATCAGTCACGTGAACAGTGCATGATCATTTACGTGATCAGTGCATGATCAGTCACGTGACCAGTATATGGTTGCTACGTGATCATTCCATGACGAGCCACGTGAGCGGTGCATGATAGCCACGTGATGTGTGCATGAGTTACGTGAGCAGAGTATGATCAGCCACGTGATCAGTGCATGAGTGCCACGTGATCAGTGCATGATATGTCACGTGACAGGTGTGTGATCAGCCACGTGAACAGTGCATGATCAGCCACGTGATCAGTGCATGATAGCCACGTGATCAGTGCATGATCAGTTACGTGAGCAGTGTATGATCAGCCACGTGATCAGTGCATGGTCGAACACGTGAACAGTGTATGATCAGCCACGTGATCAGTGCATGATATCCAAGTGATCAGTGCATGATCATCACGTGATCAGTGTATGATCAGCCACGTGAACAGTGCATGCTCAGTCACGTGATCTGGGCCTGATGAGCTGCGTGATTACTGTCTGCTCATCTGCTTGACAATTGCCAGCTGAGCTGCACGATTCCTGCCTGCTCAGCTGCTTGATTATTGCCAGCTGAGCAGCATGATTCCTCACACCTGAGTTCCATGATTATTGCCTGCTGACTGTTTGATTCGTGCCTACTCAGCTCTTTGTTTATTGCCTCCAGAGGCACATGATCAGTGTATGATAGCAAACATGATCAGCGCATGATCAGTCACATGATCAGCGCCATTAAGTCACGTGATCACTACATGATAGTCATGTGATCAGTCCATGCTCAGTCACGGTATCAGTGCATGATCAGCCACGTGATCAGTGCATGATCTGTCACAAGATTAGTGTATGATCATCCACGTGATCAGTGCATGGGCAGTCATGTGATCAGTGCATGATATAGGCGTGATCAGTGCATGATCAGTCTAGTGATCAGTGCATGATAGCCACGTGATCAGTGCATGATCAGTCACCTGATGGGTGTATGATCGATTCACGTGACCTGTACATGGTAGCTACATGATCATTGCATGATCAGCCACGTGAGTAGTTCATGATAGCCACGTGATCACTGCATGATCAGTCACGTGATCAGTGCATGATCAGTCATGTGACCAGTACATGGTAGCTGCGTGATCATAGCATGATCAGCCACGTGAGCAGTGCATGATAGCCACGTGATCAGTGCATGATCAGCCACGTGATCAGTGCATGATCAGTCACGTGATCAGTGCATGATCAGCCACGTGATCAGTGCATGATCAGTCACGTGATCAGTGCATGATCAGTCACGTGATCAGTGCATGATAGCCACGTGATCAGTGCATGATCAGCCACGTGATCAGTGCATGATCAGCCACGTGATCAGTGCATGATCAGCACGTGATCAGTGCATGATCAGTCACGTGATCAGTGCATGTTCAGCCACGTGATCAGTGCATGATCAGCCACGTGATCAGTGCATGATCAGCCACGTGATCAGTGCATGATAGCCACGTGATCAGTGCATGATAGCCACGTGATCAGTGCATGATCAGTCATGTGATAGTGTGTGATCAGCCACGTGATCAGTGCATGATATCCACGTGATCAGTGCATGACAGCCACGTGATCAGTGCATGAGAGCCACGTGATCAGTGCATGATCAGTCACGTGATACATGTGTGATCAGCCACGTGATCAGTGCATGATGAGCCACGTGATCAGTGCAGGATCAGTTACGTGATCAGTGCATGATCAGTCACGTGACCAGTACATGGTTGCTGCGTGATCGTGCATGATCAGCCACGTGAGCAGTGCATGATAGCCACGTGATCAGTGCATGATCAGTCACGTGATCAGTACATGATCAGTCACGTGAACAGTGCATGATCATTCACGTGATCTTTGCATGATCAGTCCCGTGACCAGTATATGGTTGCTTCGTGATCATTCCATGACGAGCCACGTGAGCAGTGCATGATAGCCACGTGATGTGTGCATGAGTTCGTGAGCAGAGTATGATCAGCCACGTGATCAGTGCATGAGTGCCACGTGATCAGTGCATGATGTCACGTGACAGGTGTGTGATCAGCCACGTGAACAGTGCATGTTCAGCCACGTGATCAGTGCATGATAGCCACGTGATCAGTGCATGATCAGTTACGTGAGCAGTGTATGATCAGCCACGTGATCAGTGCATGGTCGAACACGTGAACAGTGTATGATCAGCCACGTGATCAGTGCATGATATCCAAGTGATCAGTGCATGATCATCACGTGATCAGTGTATGATCAGCCACGTGAACAGTGCATGCTCAGTCACGTGATCTGGGCCTGCTGAGCTGCGTGATTACTGTCTGCTCATCTGCTTGACAATTGCCAGCTGTGCTGCATAATTCCTGCCTGCTCAGCTGCTTGATTATGCCAGCTGAGCAGCATGATTCCTCACACCTGAGTTCCATGATTATTGCCTGCTGACTGTTTGATTCGTGCCTACTCAGCTCTTTGTTTAATGCCTCCAGAGGCACATGATCAGTGTATGATAGCAAACATGATCAGCGCATGATCAGTCACATGATCAGCGCCATTAAGTCACGTGATCACTACATGATAGTCATGTGATCAGTCCATGCTCAGTCACGTTATCAGTGCATGATCAGCCACGTGATCAGTGCATGATCTGTCACAAGATTAGTGTATGATCATCCGCGTGATCAGTGCATGGGCAGTCATGTGATCAGTGCATGATATAGGCGTGAACAGTGCATGATCAGTCCGTGATCAGTGCATGATAGCCACGTGATCAGTGCATGATCAGTCACCTGATGGGTGTATGATCATTCACGTGACCTGTGCATGATAGCTACATGATCATTGCATGATCAGCCACGTGAGTAGTGCATGATAGCCACGTGATCACTGCATGATCAGTCACGTGATCAGTGCATGATCAGTCATGTGACCAGTACATGGTAGCTGCGTGATCATGGCATGATCAGCCACGTGAGCAGTGCATGATAGCCACGTGATCAGTGCATGATCAGACACGTGATCAGTGCATGATCAGTCACGTGATCAGTGCATGATCAGCCACGTGATCAGTGCATGACCAGGCACGTGATCAGTGTATGATCAGCCAAGTGATCAGTGCAGGATAGCCACGTGATCAGTGCATGATCAGTCACGTGATCAGTGCATGATCAGTTACGTGATCAGTGCATGATCAGCCACGTGATCAGTGCATGATCAGCCATGATCAGTGCATGATCAATTGCGTGATCAGTGCATGATCAGTCAAGTGACCAGTACATGGTAGCACGTGATCATTGCCTGATCAGCCACATGATCAGTGCATGATAGCCACGTGATCAGTGCATGATAGCCACGTGATCAGTGCATGATCAGTCACGTGATCGTGTGATCAGCCACGTGATCAGTGCATGATATCCACGTGATCAGTGCATGACAGCCACGTGATCAGTGCATGAGCCACGTGATCAGTGCATGATCAGTCACGTGATACATGTGTGATCAGCCACGTGATGAGTGCATGATGAGCCACGTGATCAGTGCATGATCAGTTACGTGATCAGTGCATGATCAGTCACGTGACCAGTGCATGGTTGCTACGTGATCGTTGCATGATCAGCCACGTGAGCAGTGCATGATAGCCACGTGATCAGTGCATGATCAGTCACGTGATCAGTGCATGATCAGTCACGTGAACAGTGCATGATCATTTCGTGATCTTTGCATGATCAGTCACGTACCAGTATATGGTACTACGTGATCATTGCATGACGAGCCACGTGATCAGTGCATGAAGCCACGTGATGTGTGCATGAGTTCGTGAGCAGTATGATCAGCCACGTGATCAGTGCATGAGTCACGTGATCAGTGCATGATATGTCACGTGACAGTGTGTGATCAGCCACGTGATCAGTGCATGTTCAGCCACGTGATCAGTGCATGATAGCCCGTGATCAGTGCATGATCAGTTCGTGATCAGTGTATGATCAGCCAGTGATCAGTGCATGATCAGCCACGTGATCAGTGCATGATAGCTGCGTGATCAGTGCATGATCAGCCATGATCAGTGCATGATAGCTACGTGATCAGTGCATGATCAGCCACGTGATCAGTGCATGATCAGTCACGTGATCAGTGCATGATCAGACGTGATCAGTGCATGATCAGTCACGTGATCAGTGCATGATCAGCCACGTGATCAGTGCATGATCAGCCCGTGATCAGTGCATGATACGTGATCAGTGCATGATCACGCGTGATCAGTGCATGATCAGTCACGTGATCAGTGCATGATCAGTTACGTGATCAGTGTATGATCAGCCACGTGATCAGTGCATGATCAGCCACGTGATCAGTGCATGATCAATTACGTGATCAGTGCATGATCAGTCACGACCAGTACATGGTAGCCACGTGATCATTGCCTGATCAGCCACGTGATCAGTGCATGATAGCCACGTGATCAGTGCATGATAGCCACGTGATCAGTGCATGATCAGTCATGTGATCGTGGTGATCAGCCACGTGATCAGTGCATGATATCCACGTGATCAGTGCATGACAGCCCGTGATCAGTGCATGAGAGCCGCGGGATCAGTGCATGATCAGTCACGTGATACATGTGTGATCAGCGTGATCAGTGCATGATGAGCCCCGTGATCAGTGCAGGATCAATTACGTGATCAGTGCATGATCAGTCACGTGACCAGTACATGGTTGCTCGTGATCGTTGCATGATCAGCCACGTGAGCAGAGCATGATAACCACGTGGTCAGTGCATGATCAGTCACGTGATCAGTACGCGGTCAGTCACGTGAACAGTGCATGATCATTTACGTGATCTTTGATGATCAGTCACGTTACCGGTATATGGTTGCTCATGACGGTCATTCCATGACGAGCCGTGGGCAGTGCATGATAGCCGTGATGTGTGCATGAGTTCACGTGAGCAGAGTATGATCAGCCACGTGATCAGTGCATGAGTGCCACGTGATCAGTGCATGATATGTCACGTGACGGGTGTGTGATCAGCCACGTGAACAGTGCATGTTCAGCCACGTGATCAGTGCATGATAGCCACGTGATCAGTGCATGATCAGTTGCGTGAGCAGTGTATGATCAGCCACGTGATCAGTGCATGGTCGAACACGTGAACAGTGTATGATCAGCCACGTGATCAGTGCATGATATCCACGTGATCAGTGCATGATCATCCGTGATCAGTGTATGATCAGCCACGTGAACATGTGCATGCTCAGTCACGTGATCTGGGCCAGCTGAGCTGCGTGATTCCTGTCTGTCATCTGCTTGACAATTGCCAGCTGTGCTGCGTAATTCCTGCCTGCTCAGCTGCTTGATTGTAGCTGAGCAGCATGATTCCTCACACCTGAGTTCCATGATTATTGCCTGCTGACTGTTTGATTCGTACCTACTCAGCTCTTTGTTTATTGCCTCCAGAGGCACATGATCAGTGTATGATAGCAAACATGATCAGCGCATGATCAGTCACATGATCAGCGCCATTAAGTCACGTGATCACTACATGATAGTCATGTGATCAGTCCATGCTCAGTCACGGTATCAGTGCATGATCAGCCACGTGATCAGTGCATGATCTGTCAAGATTAGTGTATGATCATCCACGTGATCAGTGCACGGGCAGCCATGTGATCAGTGCATGATATAGGCGTGAACAGTGCATGATCAGTCACGTGATCAGTGCATGATAGCCACGTGATCAGTGCATGATCAGTCACCTGATGAGGTGTATGATCATTCACGTGGCCTGTACATGGTAGCTACATGATCATTGCATGATCAGCCACGTGAGTAGTTCATGATAGCCGCGTGATCACTGCATGATCAATCACGTGATCAGTGCATGATCAGTCATGTGACCAGTACATGGTAGCTGCGTGATCATGGCATGATCAGCCACGTGAGCAGTGCATGATAGCCACGTGATCAGTGCATGATCAGACACGTGATCAGTGCATGATCAGTCACGTGATCAGTGCATGATCAGCCACGTGATCAGTGCATGACCAGCCATGATCAGTGCATGATCAGCACGTGATCAGTACATGATAGCCACGTGATCAGTGCATGATCAGCCACGTGATCAGTGCGCAGTGATATGATCACGTGATCAGTGCATGGTCAGCCCGTGATCAGTGCATGATCAGTCACGTGATCATGGATCAGTGATCAGTGCATGATCAGCCCGTGATCAGTGCATGATCAGCCACGTGATCGGTATGACCAGCCCGTGATGATATGCCACGTGATCAGTGCATGATCAGTCATGTGATACGTGCATGATCAGCCACGTGATCAGTGCATGATAGCCACGTGATCAGTGCATGACAGCCACGTGATCAGTGCATGAGAGCCCGTGATCAGTGCATGATCAGTCACGTGATACATGTGTGATCAGCCACGTGATCAGTGCATGATGAGCCACGTGATCAGTGCAGGATCAATTACGTGATCAGTGCATGATCAGTCACGTGACCAGTACATGGTTGCTTCGTGATCGTTGCATGATCAGCCACGTGAGCAGGGCATGATAGCCACGTGGTCAGTGCATGATCAGTCACGTGATCAGTACATGATCAGTCACGTGATCAGTGCATGATCATTTCACGTGATCTGCATGATCAGTCACGTGGCCAGTATATGGTTGCTACGTGATCATTCCATGACGAGCCACGTGAGCAGTGCATGATAGCCACGTGATGTGTGCATGAGTTACGTGAGCAGTATGATCAGCCACGTGATCAGTGCATGAGTGCCACGTGATCAGTGCATGATATGTCACGTGACAGGTGTGTGATCAGCCACGTGAACAGTGCATGTTCAGCCACGTGATCAGTGCATGATAGCCACGTGATCAGTGCATGATCAGTTGCGTGAGCAGTGTATGATCAGCCACGTGATCAGTGCATGGTCAGACGCGTGAACAGTGTATGATCAGCCACGTGATCAGTGCATGATATCCAAGTGATCAGTGCATGATCATCACGTGATCAGTGTATGATCAGCCACGTGAACAGTGCATGCTCAGTCACGTGATCTGGGCCTGCTGAGCTGCGTGATTACTGTCTGCTCATCTGCTTGACAATTGCCAGCTGAGCTGCGCAATTCCTGCCTGCTCAGCTGCTTGATTATTGCCAGCTGAGCAGCATGATTCCTCACACCTGAGTTCCATGATTATTGCCTGCTGACTGTTTGATTCGTGCCTACTCAGCTCTTTGTTTATTGCCTCCAGAGGCACATGATCAGTGTATGATAGCAAACATGATCACGCATGATCAGTCACATGATCAGCGCCATTAAGTCACGTGATCACTGCATGATAGTCATGTGATCAGTCCATGCTCAGTCACGGTATCAGTGCATGATCAGCCACGTGATCAGTGCATGATCTGTCACAAGATTAGTGTATGATCATCCACGTGATCAGTGCACGGGCAGTCATGTGATCAGTGCATGATATAGGCGTGAACAGTGCATGATCAGTCTCGTGATCAGTGCATGATAGCCACGTGATCAGTGCATGATCAGTCACCTGATGGGTGTATGATCATTCACGTGACCTGTACATAGTAGCTACATGATCATTGCATGATCAGCCACGTGAGTAGTTCATGACAGCCACGTGATCACTGCATGATCAGTCACGTGATCAGTGCATGATCAGTCATGTGACCAGTACATGGTAGCTGCGTGATCATGGCATGATCAGCCACGTGAGCAGTGCATGATAGCCACGTGATCAGTGCATGATCAGACACGAGATCAGTGCATGATCAGTCACGTGATCAGTGCATGATCAGCCACGTGATCAGTGCATGACCAGGCACGTGATCAGTGTATGTCCAGCCAAGTGATCAGTGCATGATAGCCACGTGATCAGTGCATGATCAGTCACGTGATCAGTGCATGATCAGTTATGTGATCAGTGTGATCAGCCACGTGATCAGTGCATGATCAGCCACATGATCAGTGCATGATCAATTACGTGCTCAGTGCATGATCAGTTACGTGACCAGTACATGGTAGCTACGTGTATGATCAGCCACGTGATCAGTGCATGATAGCCACGTGATCAGTGCATGATAGCCACGTGATCAGTGCATGATCAGTCATGTGATACGTGCGTGATCAGCCACGTGATCAGTGCATGATATCCACGTGATCAGTGCATGACAGCCACGTGATCAGTGCATGAGAGCCGCGGGATCAGTGCATGATCAGTCACGTGGTACATGTGTGATCAGCCACGTGATCAGTGCATGATGAGCCACGTGATCAGTGCAGGATCAGTTACGTGATCAGTGCATGATCAGTCACGTGACCAGTGCATGGTTGCTACGTGATCGTTGCATGATCAGCCACGTGAGCAGAGCATGATAGCCACGTGGTCAGTGCATGATCAGTCACGTGATCAGTACATGATCAGTCACGTGAACAGTGCATGATCATTTCGTGATCTTTGCATGATCAGTCGCGTTACCAGTATATGGTTGCTACGTGATCATTCCGTGACAGCCACGTGAGCAGTGCATGATAGCCACGTGATGTGTGCATGAGATTACGTGGCAGAGTATGATCAGCCACGTGATCAGTGCATGAGAGCCACGTGATCAGTGCATGATATGTCACGTGACAGGTGTGTGATCAGCCACGTGAACAGTGCATGTTCAGCCACGTGATCAGTGCATGATAGCCACGTGATCAGTGCATGATCAGTTACGTGAGCAGTGCATGATCAGCCCGTGATCAGTGCATGATCAGTCACGTGACCAGTGCATGATAGCACGTGATCAGTGCATGATCAGCCACGTGATCAGTGCATGATCAGCCACGTGATCAGTGCATGATCAGCCACGTGATCAGTGCATGATCAGCCACGTGATCAGTGCATGATCAGCCACGTGATCAGTGCATGATCAGTCACGTGATCAGTGCATGATCAGTCACGTGATCAGTGCATGACCAGTCACGTGATCAGTGCATGATCAGCCACGTGATCAGTGCATGATCAGCCACGTGATCAGTGCATGATCATTACGTGATCAGTGCATGATCAGTCACGTGACCAGTGCATGATCAGCCGTGATCAGTGCATGATCAGCCACGTGATCAGTGCATGATCATCACGTGATCAGTGCATGATCAGTCGTGATCAGTACATGATCAGTTCGTGATCAGTGCAGCAATCACGTGATCAGTGCATGATATGCGTGATCAGTGCGCCCAGTCGCGTGATCAGTGCATGATCAGCCACGTGATCGTGCATGATCAGCCATGATCAGTGCATGATCATCCGTGATCAGTGCATGATCAGCCACGTGATCAGTGCATGATATGCAGTGATCAGTGCATGATCAGTCCACGTGAGCATGTGATCAGCCACGTGATCAGTGCATGATGAGCCACGTGATCAGTGCATGATCAGTTACGTGATCAGTGTATGATCAGCCACGTGATCAGTGCGGATCAGCACGTGAACGGTGTATGATCAACCACGTGATCAGTGCATGATATCCACGTGATCAGTGCATGATCATCACGTGATCAGTGTATGATCAGCGTGAACAGTGCATGCTCAGTCACGTGATCTGGGCCTGCTGAGCTGCGTGATTACTGTCTGCTCATCTGCTTGACAATTGCCAGCTGAGCTGCACGATTCCTGCCTGTCATCTGCTTGACAATTGCCAGCTGTGCTGCGTAATTCCTGCCTGCTCAGCTGCTTGATTATTGCCAGCTGAGCAGCATGATTCCTCACACCTGAGTTCCATGATTATTGCCTGCTGACTGTTTGATTCGTGCCTACTCAGCTCTTTGTTTATGCCTCCAGAGGCACATGATCAGTGTATGATAGCAAACATGATCAGCGCATGATCAGTCACATGATCAGCGCCATTAAGTCACGTGATCACTACATGATAGTCATGTGATCAGTCATGCTCAGTCACGGTATCAGTGCATGATCAGCCACGTGATCAGTGCATGATCTGTCACAAGATGATAGTGTATGATCATCCACGTGATCAGTGCACGGGCACGATCATGTGATCAGTGCATGATATAGGCGTGAACAGTGCATGATCAGTCTCGTGATCAGTGCATGATAGCCACGTGATCAGTGCATGATCAGTCACCTGATGGGTGTATGATCATTCACGTGACCTGTACATGGTAGCTACATGATCATTGCATGATCAGCCACGTGAGTAGTGCATGATAGCCGTGATCACTGCATCATCCGTGATCAGTGCATGATCAGTCATGTGACCAGTACATGGTAGCTGCGTGATCATGGCATGATCAGCCACGTGAGCAGTGCATGATAGCCACGTGATCAGTGCATGATCAGACACGAGATCAGTGCATGATCAGTCACGTGATCAGTGCATGATCAGCCACGTGATCAGTGCATGACCGCACGTGATCAGTGTATGTCCAGCCAAGTGATCAGTGCATGATAGCCACGTGATCAGTGCATGATCAGTCACGTGATCAGTGCATGATCAGTCGTTGTGTGATCAGTGCATGATCAGCCACGTGATCAGTGCATGATCAGCCACGTGATCAGTGCATGATCAATTCGTGATCAGTGCATGATCAGTGCGTGACCAGTACATGGTCAGCTCGTGATCGTTGCCATGAGTCAGCCACGTGATCAGTGCATGATAGCCACGTGATCAGTGCATGATAGCCACGTGATCAGTGCATGATCAGTCATGTGATACGTGTGTGATCAGCCACGTGATCAGTGCATGATATCCCGTGATCAGTGCATGACAGCCGTGATCAGTGCATGAGAGCCACGAGATCAGTGCATGATCAGTCACGTGATACATGTGTGATCAGCCACGTGATCAGTGCATGATGAGCCACGTGATCAGTGCAGGATCAATTACGTGATCAGTGCATGATCAGTCACGTGACCAGTACATGGTTGCTACGTGATCGTTGCATGATCAGCCACGTGAGCAGAGCATGATAGCCACGTGATCAGTGCATGATCAGTCACGTGATCAGTACATGATCAGTCACGTGAACAGTGCATGATCATTTACGTGATCTTGCATGATCAGTCACGTGACCAGTATATGGTCTCGTGATCATTGCGAGCAGCACGAAGCAGTGCATGAGCCCGTGATGTGTGCATGAGTTCACGTGGCAGAGTATGATCAGCCACGTGATCAGTGCATGAGCCACGTGATCAGTGCATGATATGTCACGTGACAGGTGTGTGATCAGCCACGTGAACAGTGCATGTTCAGCGTGATCAGTGCATGATAGCCACGGTCAGTCATGATCAGTTCGTGCAGTGTATGATCAGCCACGTGATCAGTGCATGATCAGTCATGTGACAGTGCATGATCAGCCACGTGATCAGTGCATGATCAGCCCGTGATCAGTGCATGATCACCACGTGATCAGTGCATGATCAACACGTGATCAGTGCATGATCAGTCACGTGATCAGTGCATGATCGGTCACGATCAGTGCGTGATCAGTCACGTGATCAGTGCATGGTCAGCTACGCATGATCAGTGCATGACAGGCACGTGATCAGTGTATGACCAGCCAAGTGATCAGTGCACGATGTACGTGATCAGTGCATGATCAGTCCGTGATCAGTGCATGATCAGTTGCCGTGATCAGTGTATGATCAGCCACGTGATCAGTGCATGATCAGCCACATGATCAGTGCATGATCAATTACGTGATCAGTGCATGATCAGTCACGTGACCAGTACATGGTAGCTCGTGATCATTGCCTGATCAGCCATGATCAGTGCATGATAGACGTGATCAGTGCATGATCAGCCACGTGATCGGTGCACGATCAGTCATGTGATCGTGTAGTCAACACGATCAGTGCATGATCCCGTGATCAGTGCAGCAGCCACTGATCAGTGCATGAGAGCCACGTGATCAGTGCATGATCAATCCCGTGATACATGTGTGATCAGCCACGTGATCAGTGCATGATGAGCCACGTGATCAGTGCAGGATCAATTACGTGATCAGTGCATGATCAGTCGCGTGACCAGTACATGGTTGCTCGTGATCGTTGCATGATCAGCCACGTGAGCAGAGCATGATAGCCACGTGGTCATGTGCAGTGATCCATTGATCAGTACATGATCAGTCACGTGAACAGTGCATGATCATTCGTGATCATTGCGCGATCAGTCACGTTACCAGTATATGGTTGCTCACGTGATCATTCCATGGCGAGCCACGTGAGCAGTGCGATGATACGTGATGTGTGCATGAGTTACGTGAGCAGAGTATGATCAGCCACGTGATCAGTGCATGAGTGCACGTGATCAGTGCATGATATGTCACGTGACAGGTGTATGATCAGCCACGTGAACAGTGCATGTTCAGCCGCGTGATCAGTGCATGATAGCCACGTGATCAGTGCATGATCAGTTACGTGAGCAGTGTATGATCAGCCACGTGATCAGTGCATGGTCGACTACGTGAACAGTGTATGATCAGCCACGTGATCAGTGCATGATATCCAAGTGATCAGTGCATGATCATCACGTGATCAGTGTATGATCAGCCACGTGAACAGTGCATGCTCAGTGACGTGATCTGGGCCTGCTGAGCTGCGTGATTACTGTCTGCTCATCTGCTTGACAATTGCCAGCTGAGCTGCACGATCCTGCATCTGCTGAGCTTCAGCTGTGATGCCAGCTGAGCAGCATGATTCCTCACACCTGAGTTCCATGATTATTGCCTGCTGTGTTTGATTCGTGCCTACTCAGCTCTTTGTTTATTGCCTCCAGAGGCACGTGATCAGTGCATGATAGCAAACATGATCAGCGCATGATCAGTCACATGATCAGCACATTAAGTCACGTGATCACTGCATGATAGTCATGTGATCAGTCCATGCTCAGTCACGGTATCAGTGCATGATCAGCCACGTGATCAGTGCATGATCTGTCACAAATTAGTGTATGATCATCCAGTGTCAATGTAACGGCAGTCATGTGATCAGTGCATGATGATAGCGTGATCAGTGCATGATCAGTCACGTGATCAGTGCATGATAGCCACGTGATCAGTGCATGATCAGTCACCTGATAAGTGTATGATCATTCACGTGACCTGTACATGGTCTGCAATCATTGCATGATCAGCCACGTGAGTAGTTCATGATAGCCGTGATCACTGCATGATCAGTCACGTGATCAGTGCATGATCAGTCATGTGACCAGTACATGGTAGCTTCGTGATCATGGCATGATCAGCCATGGCGTGAACATGCGCAGTAGCGTGATCAGTGCATGATCAGCCACGTGATCAGTGCATGATCAGTCACGTGATCAGTGCATGATCAATGCGTGATCAGTGCATGACCATTTACGTGATCAGTGCATGATCATCGCGTGACCAGTATGATCAGTCACGTGATCAGTGCATGATGAGCACGTGATCAGTGCATGATCAGCTCGTGATCAGCATGATCAGCCACGAGATCAGTGCATGATCAATCCGTGATCAGTGCATGATCAGTCACGTGATCAGTGCATGACTGACGATCAGTGTATGATCAGCCACGTGATCAGTGCATGATCAGCATGATCAGTGCATGATAACCCACGTGATCAGTGCATGATCAGTCATGTGATACGTGTGTGATCAGTCACATGATCAGTGCATGATATCCGTGATCAGTGCATGATAGCCACGATCAGTGCATGAGCCACGGGATCAGTGCATGGTCAGTCACGTGACATGTGTGATCAGCCACGTGATCAGTGCATGATGAGCCACGTGATCAGTGCAGGATCAGTTACGTGATCAGTGCATGATCAGTCGCGTGACCAGTACATGGTTGCTCGTGATCGTTGCATGATCAGCCACGTGAGCAGAGCATGATAGCCACGTGATCAGTGCATGATCAGTCACGTGATCAGTGCATGATCAGTCACGTGACCAGTGCATGATCATTTCGTGATCTTTGCATGATCAGTCACGTTACCAGTATATGGTAGCGTGATCATTCCATGACGAGCCACGTGAGCAGTGCATGATAGCCACGTGATGTGTGCATGAGTTGCGTGAGCAGAGTATGATCAGCCACGTGATCAGTGCATGAGTGCCACGTGATCAGTGCATGATATGTCACGTGACAGGTGTGTGATCAGCCACGTGAACAGTGCATGTTCAGCCACGTGATCAGTGCATGATAGCCACGTGATCAGTGCATGATCAGTTACGTGAGCAGTGTATGATCAGCCACGTGATCAGTGCATGGTCAGACACGTGAACAGTGTATGATCAGCCACGTGATCAGTGCATGATATCCAAGTGATCAGTGCATGATCATCACGTGATCAGTGTATGATCAGCCACGTGAACAGTGCATGCTCAGTCACGTGATCTGGGCCCTCTGCGTGATTACACTGTGATTGCTGCCTGTATCACTGCTGACAATTGCCAGCTGTGCTGCGTAATTCCTGCCTGCTCAGCTGCTTGATTATTGCCAGCTGAACAGCATGATTCCTCACACCTGAGTTCCATGATTATTGCCTGCTGACTGTTTGATTCGTGCCTACTCAGCTCTTTGTTTATTGCCTCCAGAGGCACATGATCAGTGTATGATAGCAAACATGATCAGCATGATCAGTCACATGATCAGCGCCATTAAGTCACGTGATCACTACATGATAGTCATGTGATCAGTCCATGCTCAGTCACGGTATCAGTGCATGATCAGCCACGTGATCAGTGCATGATCTGTCACAAGATTAGTGTATGATCATCCGTGATCAGTGCACGGGCAGTCATGTGATCAGTGCATGATATAGGCGTGAACAGTGCATGATCAGTCTCGTGATCAGTGCATGATAGCCACGTGATCAGTGCATGATCAGTCACCTGATGGGTGTATGATCATTCACGTGACCTGTACATGGTAGCTACATGATCATTGCATGATCAGCCACGTGAGTAGTGCATGATAGCCACGTGATCACTGCATGATCAGTCACGTGATCAGTGCATGATCAGTCATGTGACCAGTACATGGTAGCTGCGTGATCATGGCATGATCAGCCACGTGAGCAGTGCATGATAGCCACGTGATCAGTGCATGATCAGACACGTGATCAGTGCATGATCAGTCACGTGATCAGTGCATGATCAGCCACGTGATCAGTGCATGACCAGGCGTGATCAGTGTATGCCAGCCAAGTGATCAGTGCATGATGCCACGTGATCAGTGCATGATCATCACGTGATCAGTGCATGATCAGTTACGTGATCAGTGCATGATCAGCCACGTGATCAGTGCATGATCAGCCACGTGATCAGTGCATGATCAGTCATTGATCAGTGCATGATCAGTTCGTGATCAGTGCATGGTCAGCCATTTCGTGATCATTGCCTGATCAGCCGTGATCAGTGCATGTGTATTGATCAGTGCATGATAGCCGTGATCAGTGCATGATCAGTCATGATCAGTGTGTGATCAGCCACATGATCAGTGCATGATATCCACGTGATCAGTGCATGCAGTCACGTGATCAGTGCATGATACGCGGGATCAGTGCAATCATCACGTGATCATGTATGATCAGCCACGTGATCAGTGCATGATGAGCCACGTGATCAGTGCATGATCAGTCGTGATCAGTGCATGATCAGTCACGTGACCAGTACGCCAGTTGCTTTCATTGATGATGCAGTCATGCGTGAGCAGAGCATGATAGCCACGTGATGCATGATCAGTCCGTGATCAGTGCATGATCAGTCACGTGATCAGTGCATGATCAGCACGTGATCAGTGCATGATCAGTCGTTACCAGTATATGGTTGCTCGTGATCATTCCGCATGAGCCACGTGATCAGTGCATGATAGCCACGTGATCAGTGCATGATCACGTGAGCAGTGTATGATCAGCCACGTGATCAGTGCATGAAGTCACGTGATCAGTGCATGATATCACGTGACAGGTGTGTGATCATACGTGATCAGTGCATGATCAGCCACGTGATCAGTGCATGATAGCCACGTGATCAGTGCATGATCATTCGTGATCAGTGCATGATCAGCCACGTGATCAGTGCATGATCATCACGTGATCAGTGCATGACAGCTACGTGATCATGCATGATCAGCCACGTGATCAGTGCATGATAGCCACGTGATCAGTGCATGATCAGTCACGTGATCAGTGCATGATCAGCCACGTGATCAGTGCATGATCAGTCACGTGATCAGTGCATGATCAGTCACGTGATCAGTGCATGATCAGCCGTGATCAGTGCATGATCAGCACGTGATCAGTGCATGATCAGCCACGTGATCAGTGCATGATAGTCACGTGATCAGTGCATGATCAGTCACGTGATCAGTGCATGATGATCAATTATGTGATCAGTGCATGTGATCAGCCACGTGATCAGTGCATGATCAGCCATGATCAGTGCATGATCAGTCACGTGATCAGTGCATGATCAGTCACGTGATCAGTGCATGATCATACGTGATCAGTGCATGATCAGCCACGTGATCAGTGCGATCATGCTTGCGTGATCAGTGCATGATAACCCACGTGATCAGTGCATGATCAGTCACGTGATCGTGTGTGATCAGCCACGTGATCAGTGCATGATAGCCACGTGATCAGTGCATGATCAGCACGTGATCAGTGCATGATAGCCACGTGATCATGCATGATCCAGTCGTGATACAGTGCATGATCAGCCGTGATCAGTGCATGATAGCCACGTGATCAGTGCATGATCAGTTCGTGAGCAGTGTATGATCAGCCACGTGATCAGTGCATGGTCAGCACGTGAACAGTGCATGATCAGCCACGTGATCAGTGCATGATATCCAAGTGATCAGTGCATGATCATCACGTGATCAGTGTATGATCAGCCACGTGAACAGTGCATGCTCAGTCACGTGATCAGGGCCTGCTGAGCTGCGTGATTACTGTCTGCTCATCTGCTTGACAATTGCCAGCTGAGCTGCACGATTCCTGCCTGTCATCTGCTTGACAATTGCCAGCTGTGCTGCGTAATTCCTGCCTGCTCAGCTGCTTGATTATGCCAGCTGAGCAGCATGATTCCTCACACAAGTTCCATGATTATTGCCTGCTGACTGTTTGATTCGTGCCTACTCAGCTCTTTGTTTATTGCCTCCAGAGGCACATGATCAGTGTATGATAGCAAACATGATCAGCATGATCAGTCACATGATCAGCGCCATTAAGTCACGTGATCACTACATGATAGTCATGTGATCAGTCCATGCTCAGTCACGGTATCAGTGCATGATCAGCCACGTGATCAGTGCATGATCTGTCACAAGATTAGTGTATGATCATCCACGTGATCAGTGCACGATCAGCCACGTGATCAGTGCATGATATAGACGTGAACAGTGCATGATCAGTCTCGTGATCAGTGCATGATAGCCACGTGATCAGTGCATGATCAGTCACCTGATGGGTGTATGATCATTCACGTGACCTGTACATGGTAGCTACATGATCAGCATGATCAGCCACGTAGTAGTTCATGATAGCCCGCATGATCACTGCATGATCAGTCACGTGATCAGTGCATGATCAGTCATGTACCAGTACATGGTAGCTGCGATCATGGCATGATCAGCCACGTGAGCAGTGCATGATAGCCACGTGATCAGTGCATGATCAACGAGATCAGTGCATGATCAGTCACGTGATCAGTGCATGATCAGCCGTGATCAGTGCATGACAGCCACGTGATCAGTGATATGTCAGCCAAGTGATCAGTGCATCATGTACGTGATCAGTGCATGATCATCACGTGATCAGTGCATGATCAGTCTGTGATCAGTGTATGATCAGCCACGTGATCAGTGCATGATCAGCCACATGATCAGTGCATGATCAATTACGTGATCAGCATGATCAGTCGTGACCAGTACATGGTAGCTACGTGATCAGTGCCTGATCAGCCACGTGATCAGTGCATGATAGCCGTGATCAGTGCATGATAGCCACGTGATCAGTGCATGATCAGTCATGTGATAGGTATGATCAGCCACGTGATCAGTGCATGATATCCGTGATCAGTGCATGACAGCCACGTGATCAGTGCATGATAGCCATGATCAGTGCATGATCAGTCACGTGATACAGTGTGATCAGCCACGTCAGTGCATGATCAGCCACGTGATCAGTGCAGGATCGACCATTGATCAGTGCATGATCAGTCACGTGACCAGTACATGGATGCTGCGTGATCAGTGCGCAGTCATACGTGAGCAGTGCATGATAGCGTGATCATGCATGATCAGTCACGTGATCAGTGCATGATCATCCGTGAACAGTGCATGATTTTACGTGATCTTTGCATGATCAGTCACGTGCCAGTATATGGTTGCTCGTGATCATGCATGCAGGCCACGTGAGCAGTGCATGAGCCACGTGATGTGTGCGCAGTCACGTGATCAGAATGTGATCAGCCACGTGATCAGTGCATAGTCACGTGATCAGTGCATGATATGTCACGTGACAGTGTGTGATCAGCCACGTGAACAGTGCATGTTCAGCCACGTGATCAGTGCATGATAGCCACGTGATCAGTGCATGATCAGTCACTGATCAGTGTATGATCAGCCACGTGATCAGTGCATGATCAGTCACGTGATCAGTGCATGATAGCCAGTGATCATGCATGATCAGCCACGTGATCAGTGCATGATAGCCACGTGATCAGTGCATGATCAGACGTGATCAGTGCATGATCAGTCACGTGATCAGTGCATGATCAGCCAGATCAGTGCATGATCATCGCATGATCAGTGCATGATCAGTCACGTGATCAGTGCATGATCAGCCACGTGATCAGTGTATGATCAGCCACGTGATCAGTGCATGATAGCCACGTGATCAGTGCATGATCAATCACGTGATCAGTGCACGATCAGTCATGTGATCAGTGCATGATCAGCGTGATCAGTGCATGATCAGCCATGATCAGTGCATGATCAATGCGTGATCAGTGCATGATCAGTCACGTGATCAGTACATGGTCAGCTCACGTGATCATTGCCTGATCAGCCACGTGATCAGTGCATGATAGCCGTGATCAGTGCATGATAGCCACGTGATCAGTGCATGATCCCGTCATGATGCGTGTGTGCGATCAGCCATGATCAGTGCATGATATCCACGTGATCAGTGCATGCAGCACGTGATCAGTGCATGATCATCACGTGATCAGTGCGTGATCAGTCCACGTGATCATGTGTGATCAGCCACGTGATCAGTGCATGATAGCCACGTGATCAGTGCATGATCAGTTACGTGATCAGTGCATGATCAGCCACGTGATCAGTGCATGGTCAGCACGTGAACAGTGTATGATCAGCCACGTGATCAGTGCATGATATCCAAGTGATCAGTGCACGATCATCACGTGATCAGTGTATGATCAGCCACGTGAACAGTGCATGCTCAGTCACGTGATCTGGGCCTGCTGAGCTGCGTGATTACTGTCTGCTCATCTGCTTGACAATTGCCAGCTGAGCTGCACGATTCCTGCCTGTCATCTGCTTGACAATTGCCAGCTGTGCTGCGTAATTCCTGCCTGCTCAGCTGCTTGATTATTGCCAGCTGAGCAGCATGATTCCTCACACCTGAGTTCCATGATTGTTGCCTGCTGACTGTTTGATTCGTACCTACTCAGCTCTTTGTTTATTGCCTCCAGAGGCACATGATCAGTGTATGATAGCAAACATGATCAGCGCATGATCAGTCACATGATCAGCGCCATTAAGTCATGTGATCACTACATGATAGTCATGTGATCAGTCCATGCTCAGTCACGGTATCAGTGCATGATCAGCCACGTGATCAGTGCATGATCTGTCACAAGATTAGTGTATGATCATCCACGTGATCAGTGCATGGGCAGTCATGTGATCAGTGCATGATATAGGCGTGATCAGTGCATGATCAGTCTCGTGATCAGTGCATGATAGCCACGTGATCAGTGCATGATCAGTCACCTGATGGGTGCATGATCATTCACGTGACCTGTACATGGTAGCTACATGATCATTGCATGATCAGCCACGTGAGTAGTTCATGATAACCACGTGATCACTGCATGATCAGTCACGTGATCAGTGCATGATCAGTCATGTGACCAGTACATGGTAGCTGCGTGATCATGCATGATCAGCATGAGCAGTGCATGATAGCCACGTGATCAGTGCATGATCAGCACGAGATCAGTCATGATCAGTCACGTGATCAGTGCATGATCAGCCACGTGATCAGTGCATGACCAGTCACGTGATCAGTGCATGATCAGCCAAGTGATCAGTGCATGATCAGCCACGTGATCAGTGCATGATCAGTCACGTGATCAGTGCATGTCAGTTGCGTGATCAGTGTATGATCAGCCACGTGATCAGTGCATGATCAGCCACGTGATCAGTGCATGATCAATTGTGATCAGTGCATGATCAGTCACGTGATCCAGTACATGGTAGCTCGTGATCATTGCTGATCAGCCACGTGATCAGTGCATGATAGCCACGTGATCAGTGCATGATCACCACGTGATCAGTGCATGATCAGTCGTAGTGATCGTGTGTGATCAGCCACGGATCAGTGCGTATCGTGATCATTGCATGACAGCCACGTGATCAGTGCATGATAGCCACGTGATCAGTGCATGATCAGTCACGTGATCAGTGTATGATCAGCCATGATCAGTGCATGATAGCCAGTCAGTGCATGATCAGTGCACGATCAGTGCATGATCAGTCCACGTGATCAGTGCATGGTTGCTCGTGATCAGTGCATGATCAACACGTGATCAGTGCATGATCAGCACGTGATCAGTGCATGATCAGTCCGTGATCAGTGCATGATCAGTCACGTGAACAGTGCATGTCATTTGCGTGATCTGTGCATGATCACGTGACCAGTGATAGCAACAGATTTGCTCATGATCAGTCCATGATCAGCCACGATGGCACGCAATCAGTCACGTGATCTTGCATAGTCCAGATCACGTGCAGTATATGTTGCTCGTGATCAGTGCATGATAGCCACGTGATCAGTGCATGAGCCACGTGATCAGTGTATGTAATTCACGTGACAGTGCATGATCAGTGCGTGATCAGTGCATGATCAGTCACGTGATCAGTGCATGATAAGTCACGTGATCAGTGATGTGATGTACGTGATCAGTGCATGATCAGCCACGTGATCAGTGCATGATCAGCCACGTGATCAGTGCATGATCAGTCACGTGAGCAGTCATGCAGATCAGCCACGTGATCAGTGCATGATCAGTCATGTGACCAGTACGCCGATACCACGTGATCATGCATGATCAGCCGTGATCAGTGCATGATAGCCACGTGATCAGTGCATGATCAGCCACGTGATCAGTGCATGATCAGTCACGTGATCAGTGCATGATGATCGACCACGTGATCAGTGCATGATCAGTCACGTGATCAGTGCATGATCAGCCACGTGATCAGTGCATGATCAGTCACGTGATCAGTGTATGATCAGCCAGTGATCAGTGCATGGTAGCCGCGTGATCAGTGCATGATCATCACGTGATCAGTGCATGATCATTGTGATCAGTGTATGATCAGCCACGTGATCAGTGCATGATCAGCCGTGATCAGTGCATGATCAATTCGTGATCAGTGCATGATCAGTCGCGTGACCAGTACATGGTAGCTACGTGATCATTGCATGATCAGCCACGTGATCAGTGCATGATAGCCGTGATCAGTGCATGATCAGCCACGTGATCAGTGCATGATCAGTCACGTGATCAGTGCATGATCAGCCACGATCAGTGCATGATCAGCCGTGATCAGTGCATGATAGCCACGTGATCAGTGCATGAGTCACGTGATCAGTGCATGATCAGTCACGTGATACATGTGTGATCAGCCACGTGATCAGTGCATGATGAGCCACGTGATCAGTGCAGGATCAATTACGTGATCAGTGCATGATTGATCCGTGACCAGTACATGGTTGCTCGTGATCAGTTGCATGATCATTCACGTGAGCAGCATGATAGCCACGTGATCAGTGCATGATCAGTCACGTGATCAGTACATGATCAGTCACGTGGACAGTGCATGATCATTTACGTGATCTTTGCATGATCAGTCACGTTACCAGTATATGGTTGCTACGTGATCATTCCATGACGAGCCACGTGAGCAGTGCATGATAGCCGTGATGTGTGCATGATGCATGAGCAGAGTATGATCAGCCACGTGATCAGTGCATGAGTGCCACGTGATCAGTGCATGATATGTCACGTGACAGGTGTGTGATCAGCCACGTGAACAGTGCATGTTCAGACGTAATCAGTGCATGATAGCCACGTGATCAGTGCATGATCAGTTACGTGAGCAGTGTATGATCAGCCACGTGATCAGTGCATGGTCAGACACGTGAACAGTGTATGATCAGCCACGTGATCAGTGCATGATATCCAAGTGATCAGTGCATGATCATCACGTGATCAGTGATGATCAGCCACGTGAACAGTGCATGCTCAGTCACGTGATCTGGGCCTGCTGAGCTGCGTGATTACTGTCTGCTCATCTGCTTGACAATTGCCAGCTGAGCTGCACGATTCCTGCCTGCTCAGTGCTTGATTGTGCCAGCTGAGCAGCGATTTCTCACAGCTGTGTTCTGATTATTGCCTGCTGACTGTTTGATTCGTGCCTACTCAGCTCTTTGTTTATTGCCTCCAGAGGCACATGATCAGTGTATGATAGCAAACATGATCAGCGCATGATCAGTCACATGATCAGCGCCATTATCACGTGATCACTACATGATAGTCATGTGATCAGTCCATGCTCAGTCACGGTATCAGTGCATGATCAGCCACGTGATCAGTGCATGATCTGTCACATGATTAGTGTATGATCATCCACGTGATCAGTGCATGGGCAGTCATGATCAGTGCATGGGCGTGAACAGTGCATGATCAGTCTCGTGATCAGTGCATGATAGCCACGTGATCAGTGCATGATCAGTCACCTGATGGGTGTATGATCATTCATGTGACCTGTACATGGTAGCTACATGATCATTGCATGATCAGCCACGTGAGTAGTTCATGATAGCCACGTGATCACTGCATGATCAGTCACGTGATCAGTGCATGATCAGTCATGTGACCAGTACATGGTAGCCATGATCATGCATGATCAGCCACGTGGCAGTGCATGATAGCCACGTGATCAGTGCATGATGTCACGTGATCAGTGCATGATCAGTCACGTGATCAGTGCATGATCAGAACGTGATCAGTGCATGATCATTCACCGATGATGTGCTGATCTGATCCCGTGCAGTGTGATCAGCTCGTGATCAGTGCATGATGATCCGTGATCAGTCATGCCAGTGCTGCGTGATCAGTGCATGATCAGCCACGTGATCAGTGCATGATCAGTCGTGATCAGTGCATGATCAGCACGTGATCAGTGCATGATCAGTCATGCGTGATCAGTGCATGATCAGTATTGATCAGTGCATGATAGCCGTGATCAGTGCATGATAGCCGTGATCAGTGCATGATCAGTCATGTGATCGTGTGTGATCAGCCGTGATCAGTGCATGATATCCACGTGATCAGTGCATGACAGCCACGTGATCAGTGCATGAGCCCACGTGATCAGTGCATGATCAGTCACGTGATACATGTGTGATCAGCCACGTGATCAGTGCATGATGAGCCACGTGATCAGTGCAGATCAATTACGTGATCAGTGCATGATCAGTCACGTGACCAGTACATGGTTGCTACGTGATCGTTGCATGATCAGCCACGTGAGCAGAGCATGATAGCCACGTGATCAGTGCATGATCAGTCACGTGATCAGTACATGATCAGTCACGTGAACAGTGCATGATCATTTACGTGATCTGTGCATGATCAGTCACGTGACCAGTATATGGTAGCTACGTGATCATTCCATGCGAGCCACGTGAGCAGTGCATGATAGCCACGTGATGTGTGCATGAGTTACGTGAGCAGAGTATGATCAGCCACGTGATCAGTGCATGAGTGCCACGTGATCAGTGCATGATATGTCACGTGACAGGTGTGTGATCAGCCACGTGAACAGTGCATGTTCAGCCACGTGATCAGTGCATGATAGCCACGTGATCAGTGCATGATCAGTTACGTGAGCAGTGTATGATCAGCCACGTGAGTGCATGGTCAAACACGTGAACAGTGTATGATCAGCCACGTGATCAGTGCATGATATCCAAGTGATCAGTGCATGATCATCACGTGATCAGTGTATGATCAGCCACGTGAACAGTGCATGCTCAGTCACGTGATCTGGGCCTGCTGAGCTGCGTGATTACTGTCTGCTCATCTGCTTGACAATTGCCAGCTGAGCTGCACGATTCCTGCCTGTCATCTGCTTGACAATTGCCAGCTGTGCTGCGTAATTCCTGCCTGCTCAGCTGCTTGATTATTGCCAGCTGAGCAGCATGATTCCTCACACCTGAGTTCCATGATTATTGCCTGCTGACTGTTTGATTCGTACCTACTCAGCTCTTTGTTTATTGCCTCCAGAGGCACATGATCAGTGTATGATAGCAAACATGATCAGCGCATGATCAGTCACATGATCAGCGCCATTAAGTCACGTGATCACTACATGATAGTCATGTGATCAGTCCATGCTCAGTCACGGTATCAGTGCATGATCAGCCACGTGATCAGTGCATGATCTGTCACAAGATTAGTGTATGATCATCCACGTGATCAGTGCATGGGCAGTCATGTGATCAGTGCATGATATAGGCGTGAACAGTGCATGATCAGTCTCGTGATCAGTGCATGATAGCCACGTGATCAGTGCATGATCAGTCACCTGATGGGTGTATGATCATTCACGTGACCTGTACATGGTAGCTACATGATCATTGCATGATCAGCCACGTGAGTAGTGCATGATAGCCACGTGATCACTGCATGATCAGTCACGTGATCAGTGCATGATCAGTCATGTGACCAGTACATGGTAGCTGCGTGATCATGGCATGATCAGCCGTGAGCAGTGCATGATAGCCGTGATCAGTGCATGATCAGACGAATCAGTGCATGATCAGTCACGTGATCAGTGCATGATCAGCCACGTGATCAGTGCATGACCAGCACGTGATCAGTGTATGTCCAGCCAAGTGATCAGTGCATGATCAGCCACGTGATCAGTGCATGTGAGTCACGTGATCAGTGCATGATCAGTTATGTGATCAGTGTATGATCAGCCACGTGATCAGTGCATGATCAGCCATGATCAGTGCATGATCAATTACGTGATCAGTGCATGATCAGTCATGACCAGTACATGGTAGCCACGTGATCAGTGCATGATCAGCCACGTGATCAGTGCATGATAGCCACGTGATCAGTGCATGATAGCCACGTGATCAGTGCATGATCAGTCATGTGATACGTGTGTGATCAGCCATGATCAGTGCATGATATCCACGTGATCAGTGCATGACAGCCACGTGATCAGTGCATGAGGCCGGGATCAGTGCATGATCAGTCACGTGATCATGTGTGATCAGCCACGTGATCAGTGCATGATGAGCCGTGATCAGTGCAGGATCAATTACGTGATCAGTGCATGATCAGTCACGTGACAGTACATGGTTGCTACGTGATCGTGCATGATCAGCCACGTGAGCAGTGCATGATAGCCACGTGATCAGTGCATGATCAGTCACGTGATCAGTGCATGATCAGTCGTGAACAGTGCATGATCATTGCATGATCAGTGCATGATCAGTCACGTGACCAGTATATGGTTGCCACGTGATCATTCCATGACAGCCACGTGATCAGTGCATGATAGCCCGTGTGTGTGCATGATCAGTTACGTGAGCAGTGTATGATCAGCCGTGATCAGTGCATGATCGCGTGATCAGTGCATGATATGTCGTGACAGGAGTGTGTGATCAGCACGTGACAGTGCATGTTCAGCCACGTGATCAGTGCATGATAGCCACGTGATCAGTGCATGATCAGTTACGTGATCAGTGTATGATCAGCCGTGATCAGTGCATGATCAGTCATGTGACCAGTACATGGTAGCAACGTGATCATGGCATGATCAGCCACATGAGCAGTGCATGATAGCCACGTGATCAGTGCATGATCAGACACGTGATCAGTGCATGATCAGTCCGTGATCAGTGCATGATCAGTCACGATCAGTGCATGATCAGTCACGTGATCAGTGCATGATCAGCCACGTGATCAGTGCATGACCAGGCATGATCAGTGCATGATCAGCCAAGTGATCAGTGCATGATAGCCACGTGATCAGTGCATGATCATCACGTGATCAGTGCATGATCAATCACGTGATCAGTGCATGATCAGTCACGTGATCAGTGCATGGTCAGCCACGTGATCAGTGCATGATCAGCCACGTGATCAGTGCATGATCAGTCACGTGATCAGTGCATGTAGCCACGTGATCAGTGCATGATCAGCCGTGATCAGTGCATGATAGCCACGTGATCAGTGCATGATAGCCACGTGATCAGTGCATGATCAGTCATGTGATACGTGTGTGATCAGCCACGTGATCAGTGCATGATATCCACGTGATCAGTGCATGACAGCCACGTGATCAGTGCATGAGAGCCACGTGATCAGTGCATGATCAGTCACGTGATACATGTGTGATCAGCCACGTGATCAGTGCATGATGAGCCACGTGATCAGTGCATGGATCAATCACGTGATCAGTGCATGATCAGTCACGTGACCAGTACATGGTTGCTACGTGATCGTTGCATGATCAGCCGTGAGCAGTGCATGATAGCCACGTGATCAGTGCATGATCAGTCACGTGATCAGTGCATGATCAGTCACGTGAACAGTGCATGATCATTTACGTGATCTGTGCATGATCAGTCACGTGACCAGTATATGGTAGCTACGTGATCATTCATGTGACAGTGCACGTGAGCAGTGCATGATAGCCACGATCAGTGATGTGTCATGAGATTCGTGAGCAGAGTATGATCAGCCACGTGATCAGTGCATGATGCCACGTGATCAGTGCATGATGTCACGTGACAGGTGTGTGATCAGCCACGTGAACAGTGCATGTTCAGCCACGTGTTCAGTGCATGATAGCCACGTGATCAGTGCATGATCAGTTACGTGAGCAGTGTATGATCAGCCACGTGATCAGTGCATGGTCAGAACGTGAACAGTGTATGATCAGCCACGTGATCAGTGCATGATATCCAAGTGATCAGTGCATGATCATCACGTGATCAGTGTATGATCAGCCACGTGAACAGTGCATGCTCAGTCACGTGATCTGGGCCTGCTGAGCTGCGTGATTACTGTCTGCTCATCTGCTTGACAATTGCCAGCTGAGCACACTGATTCCCTGCCTGTAACAACGGTCAGCGTGCCAGCTGAGCAGCATGATTCCTCACAGCTGAGTTCCATGATTATTGCCTGCTGACTGTTTGATTCGTGCCTACTCAGCTCTTTGTTTATTGCCTCCAGAGGCAGATCAGTGTATGATAGCAAACATGATCAGCGCATGATCAGTCACATGATCAGCGCCATTAAGTCACGTGATCACTACATGATAGTCATGATCAGTCCATGCTCAGTCACGGTATCAGTGCATGATCAGCCACGTGATCAGTGCATGATCTGTCACTGATTGGTGTATGATCATCCACGTGATCAGTGCAGGGCATCATGTGATCAGTGCATGATATAGGCGTGAACAGTGCATGATCATCTCATGATCAGTGCATGATAGCACGTGATCAGTGCATGATCAGTCACTGATGAGTGTATGATCATTCACGTGACCTGTACATGGTAGCTACATGATCATTGCATGATCAGCCACGTGATCAGTAGTTCATGATAGCCACGTGATCACTGCATGATCAGTCACGTGATCAGTGCATGATCAGTCATGTGACAGTACATGGTAGCACGTGATCATTGCATGATCAGCCACGTGAGCAGTGCATGATAGCCACATGATCAGTGCATGATCAGCGTGATCAGTGCATGATCAGTCACGTGATCAGTGCATGATCAGTACGTGATCAGTGCATGATGATCGTGATCAGTGCATGATCAGCCGATGATCAGGCAGTGCATGATCAGCCATGCGTGATCAGTGTATGTCTACATGCGTGTCAGTGCATGATAGCATGATCAGTGCATGATCAGCCACATGATCAGTGCATGATCGTGTACGGTCAGTATGATCAATTACGTGATCAGTGCATGATCAGTCACGTGACCAGTACATGGTAGCTACGTGATCATTGCATGATCAGCCACGTGATCAGTGCATGATAGCCACGTGATCAGTGCATGATCAGCCACGTGATCAGTGCATGATCAGTCACGTGATCAGTGCATGATCAGTCCGTGATCAGTGCATGATCAGTGCACGATCAGTGCATGATCAGCCGCGTGATCAGTGCATGATGTACATGATCAGTGCATGATCAGTCACGACGTGATCAGTGCATGATCAGTTATGTGATCAGTGCATGATCAGCCACGTGATCAGTGCATGATCAGCCATGATCGGTGCATGATCAGTTCGTGATCAGTGCATGATCAGCCGTGACAGTACATGATCAGCTCGTGATCAGTGCATGATCAGCGCAGTGCAGTGCATGATAGCCACGTGATCAGTGCATGATGTCACGTGATCGGTGCATGATCAGTCACGTGATCGTGCATGATCAGCCACGTGATCAGTGCATGATATCCACGTGATCAGTGCATGATCAACCACGTGATCAGTGCATGATCAGAGCACGTGATCAGTGCATGATCAGTCACGTGATCATGTGTGATCAGCCACGTGATCAGTGCATGATGAGCCACGTGATCAGTGCAGGATCAGTGCACGTGATCAGTGCATGATCATCACGTGACCAGTACATGGTTGCTACGTGATCGTTGCATGATCAGCCACGTGAGCAGAGCATGATAGCCATGATCAGTGCATGATCAGTCACGTGATCAATACATGATCAGTCACGAACAGTGCATGATCATACGTGATCTGTGCATGATCAGTCACGTTGTATATGATAGCTACATGATCATTCCATGCGAGCCAGTGAGCAGTGCATGATAGCCACGTGATGTGCATGATGATTCATACGTGAGCAGAATGTGATCAACCACGTGATCAGTGCATGGTGCCACGTGATCAGTGCATGATATGTCACGTGACAGTGTGTGATCAACCACGTGAACAGTGCATGTTCAGCCACGTGATCAGTGCATGATAGCCACGTGATCAGTGCATGATCATTACGTGAGTAGTGTATGATCAGCCACGTGATCAGTGCATGGTCAGACACGTGAACAGTGTATGATCAGCCACGTGATCAGTGCATGATATCCAAGTGATCAGTGCATGATCATCACGTGATCAGTGTATGATCAGCCACGTGAACAGTGCATGCTCAGTCAAGTGATCTGGGCCTGCTGCGTGATTACTGTCTGCTCATCTGCTTGACAATTGCCAGCTGAGCTGCGATTCCTGCCTGTCATCTGTGACAATTGCCAGCTGTGCTGCGTAATTCCTGCCTGCTCAGCTGCTTGATTATTGCCAGCTGAGCAGCATGATTCACACAGTTCCATGATTATTGCCTGCTGACTGTTTGATTCGTGCCTACTCAGCTCTTTTTTATGCCTCCAGAGGCACATGATCAGTGTATGATAGCAAACATGATCAGCGCATGATCAGTCACATGATCAGCATGCATTAAGTCACGTGATCACTACATGATAGTCATGTGATCAGTCATGCTCAGTCCCGGTATCAGTGCATGATCAGCCACGTGATCAGTGCATGATCATCACATGATTAGTGTGCATGATCATCACGTGATCAGTGCATGCAGTCACGTGATCAGTGCATGATCAGACGTGATCAGTGCATGATCAGTCACGTGATCAGTGCATGATAGCCACGTGATCAGTGCATGATCAGTCACCTGATGGGTATGATCATTCCATGACCTGTACATGTAGCTACATGATCATTGCATGATCAGCCACGTGATCAGTGCATGATAGCCACGTGATCAGTGCATGATCAATCACGTGATCAGTGCATGATCAGTCACGTGATCAGTGCATGATATCCAAGTGATCAGTGCATGATCAGCGTGATCAGTGTATGATCAGCCACGTGAACAGTACATGTCAGTCACGTGATCTGGGCCTGCTGAGCTGCGTGATTGCTGTCTGCCATCTGCTTGACAATTGCCAGCTGAGCTGCGTGATTCCTGCCTGTCATCTGCGACAATTGCCAGCTGTGCTGCGTAATTCCTGCCTGCTCAGCTCTTGATTGTTGCCAGCTGAGCAGCATGATTCCCACCTGATTCCATGATTATTACCTGCTGACTGTTTGATTCGTGCCTGCTCAGCTCTTTGTTTATTGCCTCCAGAGCACATGATCAGTGTGTGATGCAAACATGATCAGTGCATGATCAGTCACATGATCAGCGCCATTAAGTCACGTGATCGCATGATAGTCATGTGATCAGTCACGTCTCAGTCACGGTATCAGTGCATGATCAGCCACGTGATCAGTGCATGATCTGTCACAAGATTAGTGTATGATCATCCACGTGATCAGTGCACGGGCATCATGTGATCAGTGCATGATATAGCGTGAACAGTGCATGATCAGTCGTGATCAGTGCATGATAGTCACGTGATCAGTGCATGATCAGTCACCTGATGAGTGTATGATCATTCACGTGACCTGTACATGGTAGCTACATGATCATTGCATGATCAGCCACGTGAGTAGTTCATGATAACCACGTGATCACTGCATGATCAGTCACGTGATCAGTGCATGATCAGTCACTGTGACAGTACATGGTGCTTCGTGATCATGGCATGATCAACCGACAGTGCATGATAATACGTGATCAGTGCATGATCAGACACGTGATCGGTGCATGATCAGTCGCGTGATCAGTGCATGATCAGCCACGTGATCAGTGCATGATCAGTCCATGATCAGTGCATGATCAACCACGTGATCAGTGCATGATCAATCACATGATCAGTGCATGATCAGTCACGTGATCAGTGCATGATGCCACGTGATCAGTGCATGATCAGTCACGTGATCAGTGCATGATCAGTCACGTGATCAGTATGATCAGCCACGTAATCAGTGCATGATCAGCCACGTGATCAGTGCATGATCAATTACGTGCTCAGTGCATGATCGATCACGTGACCAGTACATGGTAGCTCGTGATCAGTGCCTGATCAGCCACGTGATCAGTGCATGATAACCACGTGATCAGTGCATGATAGCCACGTGATCAGTGCATGATCAGTCACGTGATCAGTGTATGATCAGCCACGTGATCAGTGCATGATATCCATGATCAGTGCGTGATAACCACGTGATCAGTGCATGATAGCCACGTGATCAGTGCATGATCAGTCACGTGATACATGTGTGATCAATTACGTGATCAGTGCATGATCAGCCACGTGATCAGTGCATGATCCATTACGTGATCAGTGCATGATCAGTCACGTGATGAGCACATAATTGCTACGTGATCGTTGCATGATCAACCGTGAGTGAGCATGATAGCCACGTGGTCAGTGCATGATCGGTCACGTGATCAGTGCATGATCAGTCATGTGAACAGTACATGATCATTTACGTGATCTGTGCATGATCAGTCACGATGACAGTATATGGTCGCTGATCATTCCATGACGAGCCACGTGATCAGTGCATGATATACGTGATGTGTGCATGATAATCGTGATCAGAGTATGATCAGACACGTGATCAGTGCATGAGTGCCACGTGATCAGTGCATGATATGTCACGTGACAGGTGTGTGATCAGCCACGTGAACAGTGCATGTTCAGCCGTGATCAGTGCGCGATAGCCGTGATCAGTGCATGATCAGTTACGTGAGCAGTGTATGATCAGCCACGTGATCAGTGCCTGGTCAGACACGTGAACAGTGTATGATCAACCACGTGATGAGTGCATGATATCCGTGATCAGTGCGCGATCATCACATGATCAGTGTATGATCAGCCACGTGAACAGTGCATGCTCAGTCACGTGATCAGGACCTGCTGAGCTGCGTGATTACTGTCAGCTCATCTGCTTGACAATTTCCAGCTGAGCTGCACGATTCCTGCCTGTCATCTGCTTGACAATTGCCAGCTGTGCTGCGTAATTCCTGCCTGCTCATCTGCTTGATTATTGCCAGCTGAGCAGCATGATTCCTCACACCTGAGTTCCATGATTATTGCCTGCTGACTGTTTGATTCATGCCTACTCAGCTCTTTGTTTATTGCCTCCAGAGGCACATGATCAGTGTATGATAGCAAACATGATCAGCGCATGATCAATCACATGATCAACGCCATTAAGTCACGTGATCACTACATGATAGTCATGTGATCAGTCCATGCTCAGTCACGGTATCAGTGCATGATCAGCCACGTGATCATTACATGATCAACCACGTGATCATTCATGATCAGCCACGTGATCAGTGCATGATTTGTCACGTGATCAGTGCATGATCAGCAGGTGATCAGTGTATGATCAGCACGTGATCAATGCATGATCATCACCTGATGGGTGTATGATCAGTCACGTGACAGTACATGATCGCTCACCAGTCATTGCATGTCAGCCACGTGATATAGTGCATGATCAGCACGTAATCAGTGCATGATCAATCAAGTGATCAGTGCATGATCAGTCACGTGATCAGTACATGATCAGCACGTGATCAGTGCATGATCAGCACGTGATCAGTGCATGATGTCACGTGATCAGTGCATGATCAGTAATGATCAGTGCATGATCAGTGCGTGATCAGTGCATGATCAGTCACGTGATCAGTGCATGATCAGTACGCGAGTCAGTGCATGATCAGTTGCATGATCATGTGATCAGTGCATGTGATCCGATACATATTGCTATCATGATCAGTGCATGATCAGCCACGTGATCAGTGCATGATAGCCACGTGATCAGTGCATGATCAATCACGTGATCATGTCATGTGATCATTTTCGTGATCATTGCATAATCAGCCACATGATCAGTGCATGATAGCTCGTGATCAGTGATGATGAGCCAATGATCAGTGCATGATAGCCGTGATCAATGCATGATCAGTGTGAAGTGAAGCCATGATCAGCCACGCGTGATCAGTTCATGCAGAGTGCAGCACGTGATCAGTGCATGATCAACCACGTGATCAGTGCATGATCAGCCACGTGGCTAGTGCATGATCAGCCCATGATCAGTACATGATCAGTCAAGTGATCAGTGCATGATCAGCCACGTGATCAGTGCATGATCAGTTATGTGTCAGTGCATGATCAGCGCCATGATCAGTGATGTCAGTCCCGTGATCAGTGTATGGTCAGCCGTGATCATTGCATGATACACCACGTGATCAGTGCATGATCAGTCACGTGATCAGTGCATGATCAGCCACGTAATCAGTGCATGATAACCACGTGATCATGCATGTGCAGTCACGTGATCAGTGCATGATCAGTCACGTGATAGTGTGTGATCAGCCACGTGATCAGTGCATGATCGATCACGTGATCAAGCCTGCTGAGCTGCGTGATTACTGTCTTATCATCTGCTTGACAATTCCAGCTGAGATGCACGATTCCTGCCTGTCATCTCATGATGTGCCACCTGTGCTGCGTAATTCATGCCTGCTCATCATGATTATTGCCAGCTGAGCAGCATGATTTCTCAGGCAGGATTCCATGATTATAGCCTGCCTGATCAGTCTTTGTTCATTGCCTCCATGCATGATCATGTGTGACACCAAATAGATCAGCACATGATCAGTCACATGATCAGTGCATGATAAGCCAGATGATCAGTGCATGATCAATTACGTGATCAGTGCATGATCAGTCATGTGACCTACATGATAGCTGCGTGATCATGCATGATCAATCACGTGAGCAGTGCATGATAGCCGTGATCAGTGCATGATCATCATGATCAGTGCATGATCAGTCACGTGATCAGTGCATGATCCTTGCGTGATCAATGCATGATCAGTCACGTGATCAATGCATGATCATCACGTAATCAGTGCATGATCAACTCGTGATCAGTGCATGATCAGCACGTGATCAGTGCATGATCAATCACGTGATCAGTGCATGATCAGTGCATGAAACGATCAGTCACGTGATCAGTGCATGGTCAAACACGTGAACAGTGTATGATCAGCCACGTGATCAATGCATGATCAAGTGATCAGTGCATGATCAATCGCGTGATCAGTGTATGATCAGCCACGTGAACAGTGCATGCTCAGTCACGTGATCAGGGCCTGCTGAGCTGCGTGATTACTGTCTGCTCATCTGCTTGACAGTGCGCTGAGCTGCGATTCCTGCCTGTCATCTGCTTGACAGTACCAGCTGTGCTGTGTAATTCCTGCCTGCTCAGCTGCTTGATTATTGCCAGCTGAGCAGCATGATCCTCACACTGAGTTCCATGATTATTGCCTGCTGACTGTTTGATTCGTACTAGCTCTTGTTGTGCCTCCAGAGGCACATGATCAGTGTATGATAACAAACATGCTCAGTGCATGATCAGTCACATGATCAGCGCCATTAAGTCACGTGATCACTACATGATAGTCATGTGATCAGTCCATGCTCAGTCATGGTATCAGTGCATGATCAGCCACGTGATCAGTGCATGATAGCCACATGATCAGTGCATGATTTCCACGTGATCAGTGCATGATCAGTCATGATGATCACGCAGTCAGTGCATGATCAGTGTGTGATCAGCCACGTGATCAGTGCATGATCAGTCACGTGATCAGGGCTGATGAGCTCATGCGTGATTACATGAGCCACTCATCTGCATGACAATTGCACTGAGCTGCACGATTCCTGCCTGTCATCTGCGTGACAATTGCCACCTGTGCTGCGTAATTCCTGCCTGATCATCTGCTTGATTATTGCCACTGATCAGCATGATTTCTCGAAGCTGAGTTCATGATTATATGCCTGCTGACAGTCCTGCCTGATCAGCTCATGTTCGTGCTCCAGAGACTGCATCAGTCATGTGACACCATGATCAGCTATGATCAGTCCACGTGATCAATGCATGATAAACCAGGTAATCAGTGCATGATCAGTTACGTGATCAGTGCATGATCAGTCACGTGACCAGTGCATGCAGCTGCGTGATCATTGCATGATCAGCGTGAGCAGTGCAATCAGCCGTGATCAGTGCATGATCAGTCGTGATCAGTATGTAGTCAGCGGTGATCAGTGCATGATCAGCACGTGATCAGTGCATGATAGCCACGTGATCGGTGCATGATCAGTCACGTGATCAGTGCATGATCATCACGTGATCAGTGCATGGTCAGAACCATGAGTGTATGATCAGCCACGTGATCAGTGCATGATATCCACGTGATCAGTGCATGATCAATCACGTGATCAGTGTGATCAGCCACGTGAACAGTGCATGCTCAGTCACGTGATCGGGCCTGCTGAGCTGCGTGATTACTGTCTGCTCATCTGCTTGACAATTGCCAGCTGAGCTGCACGATTCCTGCCTGTCATCTGCTTGACAATTGCCAGCTGTGCTTCGTAATTCCTGCCTGCTCAGCTGCTTGATTATTGCCAGCTGAGCAGCATGATTCCTCACAGCTGAGTTCCATGATTATTGCCTGCTGACTGTTTGATTCGTCTACTCAACTCTTTGTTCAGTGCCTCCAGAGGCACATGATCAGTGTATGATAGCAAACATGATCAGCGCATGATCAGTCACATGATCAGTGCCATGAATCCGTGATCACTGCATGATAGTCATGTGATCAGTCCATGCTCAGTCACGTATCAGTGCATGATCAGCCGTGATCAGTGCATGATCAGCCACGTGATCATTGCATGATAACCATGATCAGTGCATGATCATCACGTGATCTGTGAATGACAGCCAGTGATCAGTGCATGATCAGCCACGTAGTGATCAGTGCATGATCAGTCACCTGATGGGTGTATGATCAGTCACTGACTTGATCATGGTCGCCATTGCTTCCATGATCATGCATGATCAGCCACGTTATTAGTGCATGATAGCCACGTGGTCAGTGCATGATCAGTCACGTGATCAGTGCATGATCAGTCATGTAATCTGTGCATGACCAGCTACGATCAGTGCATGATCAGCACGTGATCAGTGCATGATAGCCGTAGTCAGTGCATGATCAGTCACGTGATCAATGCATGATCAGTCACGTGATCAGTGCATGATCAGCCACGTGATCAGTGCATGATCAGCCACGTGATCAGTGCATGATCAGTCACGTGATCAGTGCATGATCAATCCACGTGATCAGTGCATGGTAGCTACGTGATCAGTGCATGATCAGCCACGTGATCAGTGCATGATAGCCGTGATCAGTGCATGATCAGTCACGTGATCAGTGCATGATCAGTCACGTGATCAGTGCATGATCATCACGTGATCAGTGCATAGCCACGTGATCAGTGCATATCAACCGCGTGATCAGTGCATGATCACCCGCATGATGTGTGCATGATCATTCGTGATCAGTATGATCAGCCAATGATCAGTGCATGATGAGTGCCGTGATCAGTGCATGATCAGCCGTGATCAGTGCATGATCAGCCACGTGACAGTGCATGATCAGTCACATGATCGGTGCATGCAGTCCGCGTGATCAGTGCATGATCATCACGTGATGCATGCATGAGAGTCATGTGATCAGCCGTGATGGCGCGTGATCAGTACATGATCAGTCACGTGATCAGTGCATGATCAGCCACGTGATCAGTGCATAGTATCGTGATCAGTGCATGATCAGTCACGTGATCAGTGCGCCGTCAGCGTGATCAGTGCATGATAGCCGTGATCAGTGCATGATAGTGCGTGATCAGTGCATGATCATTCACGTGATCAGTGTATGATCAGACGTGAACAGTACATGATCAGTCACGTGATCAGTGCATGATGAGCTGCGTGATTGCTGTCTGCTCATGTGCTCGACAATTGCCAGCTGAGATATGCGATTCCTGCCTGTCATCTGCATGACAGTAGCCACCTGTGCTATGACCTGCCATGCTCATCTGCTTGATGTGCAGCTTCCAGCAGCAGTTTCACACTTCAGTTCCATGATTATAGCCTGCCTACTCAGCTCTTTATTAATTGCCTCGGAATGCGTGATCAGTGTGTGATAGCAGAACATGATCAGTGCATGATCAGTCACGTGATCAATGCATGATCAGTCACGTGATCAGTGCATGATCAATCATGATCAGTGCATGATCAGTCACGTGACAGTGCATGATCAGCTACGTGATCAGTGCATGATCAGCCACGTGATCAGTGCATGATAGCCACGTGATCAGTGCATGATCAGTCACGTGATCAGTGCATGATCAGTCATAATCAGTGCATGATCAGCCACGTGATCAGTGCTTCATCAATTAATCGTGACATGATCAGTCTGCAGTTCAGTGCATGATTAGCCACGTGATCATTGCATGATCAGCCACGTGATCAGTGCATGATCAATCACGTGATCAGTGCATGATCATTCGTGATCAGTGCATGATCAGCCACGTGATCAGTGCATGATCAGCACGTGACAGTGCATGATTAGCCACGTGATCAGTGCATGATATCCACGTGATCAGTGCATGATCAGTCACGTGATAGGTGTGTGATCAGCCACGTGAACAGTGCATGCTCAGTCACGTGATCAGGCCTGCTGAGCTGTGATTACTGTCTGCTCATCTGCTTGACAATACCAGCTGAGCTGCTGATTCCTGCCTGTCATCTGCTTGACAATTGCCAGCTGTGCTGTGTAATTCCTGCCTGCTCAGCTGCGTTATGCCAGCTGAGCAGCATGATTCTCACAGCTGAGTTCCATGATTATTGCCTGCTGACTGTTTGATCAGTGCCTGATAGCTCGTCATTGCCTCCAGAGGCACATGATCAGTGTATGATAGCAAATGATCAGCGCATGATCAGTCATCATGTCAGCGCCATGATCACGTGATCACCATGATCAGCATGTGATCAGTGCATGATCAGTCACGTGATCAGTGCATGATCAGCCACGTGATCAGTGCATGATCAGCCACATGATCAGTGCATGATCAGCCACGTGATCAGTGCATGATCAGTCACGTGACCAGTACATGGTTGCTACGTGATCGTTGCATGATCAGCCATGATCAGTGCATGATAGCCATGATCAGTGCATGATCAGTCACGTGATCAGTACATGATGAGTCACGTGAACAGTGCATGATCATTTACGTGATCAGTGCATGATCAATCACGTGACCAGTATATGGTAGCTACGTGATCATTCCATGACAGCCACGTGAGCAGTGCATGATAGCCACGTGATGTGTGCATGAGTTCGTGAGCAGTATGATCAGCCACGTGATCAGTGCATGAGTGCCACGTGATCAGTGCATGATATGTCACGTGACAGGTGTGTGATCAGCCACGTGAACAGTGCATGTGCACGTGATCAGTGCATGATGCCGTGATCAGTGCATGATCAGTTCACGTGAGCAGTATGATCAGCCACGTGATCAGTGCATGGTCAGACACGTGAACAGTGTATGATCAGCCACGTGATCAGTGCATGATATCCAAGTGATCAGTGCATGGTCATCACGTGATCAGTGTATGATCAGCGTGAACAGTGCATGCTCAGTCACGTGATCAGGGCCTGCTGAGCTGCGTGATTACTGTCTGCTCATCTGCTTGTCAATTGCCAGCTGAGCTGCACGATTCCTGCCTGTCATCTGCTTGACAATTGCCAGCTGTGCTGCGTAATTCCTGCCTGCTCAGCTGCTTGATTATTGCCAGCTGAGCAGCATGATTCCTCACACCTGAGTTCCATGATTATGCCTGCTGACTGTTTGATTCGTGCCTACTCAGCTCTTTGTTTATTGCCTCCAGAGGCACATGATCAGTGTATGATAGCAAACATGATCAGCGCATGATCAGTCACATGATCAGCGCCATTAAATCACGTGATCACTACATGATAGTCATGTGATCAGTCCATGCTCAGTCACGTATCAGTGCATGATCAGCCACGTGATCGGTACATGATCAGCCACGTGATCAGTGCATGATCAGCCACGTGATCAGTGCATGATCAGTCACGTGATCTGTGCATGACCAGTCAGGTGATCAGTGTATGATCAGCCACGTGATCAATGCATGATCAGTCACCTGATGGGTGTATGATCAGTCACGTGACCGGTACATAGTAGCCATGATCGTACATGATCAGCCACGTGAGTGGTGCATGATAGCGTGATCAGTGCATGATCAGTCACGTGATCAGTGCATGATCAGTCCATGTAATCAGTGCATGATCAGGCACGTGATCAGTGTATGACCAGAAGTGATCAGTGCATGATAGCCACGTGATCAGTGCATGATCAGTCACGTGATCAGTGCATGATCAGCCACGTGATCGGTGCATGATCAGCCACGTGATCAGTGCATGATAGCCGTGATCAGTGCATGTCATTCACGTGACAGTGCATGATCAGTGCGTGATCAGTGCATGATCAGAACGTGATCAATGCATGATCAGCCACGTGATCAGTGCATGATAGCCAAGTGATCGGTGCATGATCATCACGTGATCAGTGCATGATCAGCCACGTGATCAGTGCATGATCAGTCACGTGATCAGGGCTGCTGAGCTGCGATGATTGCTGTCTGCTCCTGTGACAATTGCAGCTGAGCTGCATGATTCCTGCCTGTCATCTGTGACAATGCCAGCTGTGCTGCGTAATTCCTGCCTGCTCAGCTGCATGATTGTACAGCTGACATGATTCTACAGTTTCGTGTTATTGCCTGCTGACTGTTTGATCAGTGCCTACTGCTCTTTGTTCAGCTTGACCTCCAGAGGCACATGATCAGTGTATGATAGCAACATCAGTGCATGATCAGTCATGATCAGCACCATTAAGTGCATGATCACTACAATGATCATGACAATCAGTCACATGATCAGTCACGGTATCAGTGCATGATCAGTTGCGTGATCAGTGCATGATCAGCCACGTGATCAGTGCATGTAGCAGTGTGATCAGTGCATGATCAGTCACGTGATCAGCCAGATGATCAGGCAGGTGATCAGTTGGCATGATCAGTCACGTGATGGTGCGATCAGTCACGTGACCAGTGATATGGCTGCAGTCATTTGCATGATCAGCCACGTGATAGTGCATGATCAGCCACGTGGTCAGTGCATGATCACGTGATCATATGATCGGTCATGTGATCAGGCATGATCAGCACGTGATCAGTGCATGATCAGCCACGTGATCAGTGCATGATAGCCACGTGATCGGTGCATGATCAGTTACGTGACAGTGTGATCAGCCACGTGATCAGTGCATGGTCAGACACGTGAACAGTGTATGATCAGCCACGTGATCAGTGCATGATATCCAAGTGATCAGTGCATGATCATCACGTGATCAGTGTATGATCAGCCACGTGAACAGTGCATGCTCAGTCACGTGATCAGGGCCTGCTGAGCTGCGTGATTACTGTCTGCTCATCTGCTTGACAATTGCCAGCTGAGCTGCACGATTCCTGCCTGTCATCTGCTTGACAATTGCCAGCTGTGCTGCGTAATTCCTGCCTGCTCAGCTGCTTGATTATTGCCAGCTGAGCAGCATGATTCCTCACAGCTGAGTTCCATGATTATTGCCTGCTGACTGTTTGATTCGTGCCTACTCAGCTCTTTGTTTACCTCCAGAGGCACATGATCAGTGTATGATAGCAAACATGATCAGCACATGATCAGTCACATGATCAGCGCCATTAAGTCACGTGATCACTACATGATAGTCATGTGATCAGTCCATGCTCAGTCGGTATCAGTGCATGATCAGCCACGTGATCAGTGCATGATCAGCCACGTGATCAGTGCATGATCAGCCACGTGATCAGTGCATGATCAGTCACGTGATCAGTGCATGATCAGGCAGGTGATCAGTGTATGATCATGACGTGATCATGCATGATCAGTCACAATCAGGTGTATGATCAGTCACCTGACGTGCATGGTAGCATGATCATTGCATGATCAGCCGTGAGTATTGCATGATGCCACGTGATCAGTGCATGATCAGTCACGTGATCAGTGCATGATCAGTCACGTGATCAGTGCATGATCAGCACGATCAGTGTATGATCACCACGTGATCAGTGCATGATAGCCACGTGATCAGTGCATGATCAGTCACGTGATCAGTGCATGATCAGTCACGTGATCAGTGCATGATCAGCCACGTGATCAGTGCATGATCAGCCACGTGATCAGTGCATGATCAGTTACGTGATCAGTGCATGATCAGTCACGTGACCAGTGCATGGCCTTCGTGATCATTGCATGATCAGCCACGTGAGCAGTGCATGATAGCCACGTGATCAGTGCATGATCAGTCACGTGATCAGTGCATGATCAGTGCATGATCAGTGCATGATCAGTCACGTGATCAGTATATAGTAGCGTGATCAGTGCATGATGACCACGTGTGAGCCAGTGCATGATCACCCGTGATCAGTGCATGATCAGTCGTGATCAGTATGATCAGCCGTGATCAGTGCATGATGCCACGTGATCAGTGCATGATCAGCCACGTGATCAGTGCATGATCAGCCACGTGATCAGTGCATGATCAGTTACGTGATCAGTGCATGATCAGTCCATGATCAGTGCATGATCATCCGTGTGATCAGTAAATGTGCCATCGTGCGGATGTGCATGATCAGCCCGTGATCAGTGCATGATCAGTCCGTGATCAGTGTGATCAGCCACGTGATCAGTGCATGATATCACGTGATCAGTGCATGATCAGTTACATGATCAGTGCATGATCAGCCACGTGATCAGTGCATGATCAGCCGCGTGATCAGTGCATGATCAGTCACGTGATCAGTGCATGATCAGTCGTGATCAGTGTGTGATCAGCCACGTGAACAGTGCATGCTCAGTCACGTGATCAGGGCCTGCTGAGCTGCGTGATTACTGTCTGCTCATGCTTGACAATTGCCAGCTGAGCTGCACGATTCACCTGTCATCTGCTTGACAATTGCCACCTGCTGCGTAATTCTGCCTGCTCATCTGCTTGATTATTGCCAGCTGAGCAGCATGATTTCTCAGGCTGAGTTCCATGATTATAGCTGCCTGACTGGCTCTTTGTTCATTGCTCCAAGGCATATGATCAGTGTGTGACACCAAACATGATCAGCACATGATCAGTCACATGATCAATGCATGATAAGCCAGTGATCAGTGCATGATCAGTCCGTGATCAGTGCATGATCAGCCATGTAATCAGTACATGGTATCACGTGATCATGCATGATCAGCCACGTGATCAGTGCATGATAGCCACGTGATCAGTGCATGATCAGTCCGTGATCAGTGCATGATCGGTCACGTGATCAGTGCATGATCAGCACGTGATCAGTGCATGATCAGCACGTGATCAGTGCATGATCAGTCGTGTTCCAGTGCATGATAGCTATCAGTGCATGATCAGTCACGTGATCAGTGCATGATAGCTACGTGATCAGTGCATGATCAGCCGCGTGATCAGTGCATGATCACCCACGTGATCAGTGCATGATCAATCACGTGATAGACAGTGCATGATCATTCACGTGATCAGTGCATGATCATCCCGTGATCAGTGCATGTGAACGCCATCATGATCAGTGCATGATCAGCCACGTGATCGGTGCATGATAGCCCACGTGATCAGTGCATGATCAGTCACGTGCAGTGTATGATCAGCCACGTGATCATGTGCAGGTGCCACGTGATCAGTGCATGATCAGCCACGTGATCAGTGCAGTCAGCCACGTGATCGGCAGTGCATGATCAGTTGCATGATCAGTGCATGATCAGTCACGTGATCAGTGCATGATCAGCCACGATGATCAATTCAGTGATGAAAGATCATGTAGTCAGTGCGATAGCCCGTGATCAGTGCGTGATCAGTCACGTGATCAGTGCATGATCAGCCACGTGATCAGTGCATGATCAGCCACGTGATCAGTGCATGATCAGTCACGTGATCAGTGCATGATCAGCCACGTGATCAGTGCATGATCAGCCACGTGATCGGTGCATACAATTCGTGATCAGTGCATGATCAGTCACGTGATCAGTGTGTGATCAGCCACGTGATCAGTGCATGATCAGTCACGTGATCAGTGCCTGCTGAGCTGCGTGATTACTGTCTGCTCATGTGCTTGACAATTGCCAGCTGAGATGTGCGATTCCTGCCTGTCATCTGCTTGACATCAGTGCACCTGTGCTATAATTCCTGCCTGCTCATCTACTTGATTATTGCCAGCTGAGCAGCATGATTCGCCGAGCTGAGTTCCATGATTATAGCCTGCCTACTCAGCTCTTTGTTCATTGCCTCCAGAGACATGATCAGTGTGATCGCCAAACATGATCAGCGCACATGATCAGTCACATGATCAGTGCATGATAAGCACGTGATCAGTGCATGATCAATCATTGATCAGTGCATGATCAGTCATGTGATCAGTACATGGTGCTACGTGATCAGTGCATGATCAGCCACGTGAGCAGTGCATGATAGCCACGTGATCAGTGCATGATCAGTCACGTGATCAGTGCATGATGTCACGTGATCAGTCAGCCACGTGATCAGTGCATGATCAGTGCGTGTCAGTGCATGATCATCCACACGTGACAGTGCATGTATCAGCATGATCAGTGCATGATCAGCGTGATCAGTGCATGATCAGCCACGTGATCAGTGCATGATCAGCCACGTGATCAGTGCATGATCAGCACGTGATCAGTGCATGATCAGACACGTGATCAGTGTGCATGATCAGCCACGTGATCAGTGCATGATAGCCACGTGATCAGTGCATGATCAGTCACGTGATCAGTGTATGATCAGCCGTGAACAGTGCATGATCAGTCACGTGATCAGGGCATGCTGAGCTGCATGATTACTGTCTGCTCATCTGCTTGACAATTGCCAGCTGAGCTGCGATGACATCACTGCTTGACAATTGCCAGCTGTGCTGTGTAGTTCCACCTGCTCAGCTGCTTGATTATGCCAGCTGAGCAGCATGATTCCTCGGATGATTCCATGATTATGCCATGCTGACTGTTTGATTCGTGCCTACTCAGCTCTTTGTTGTGCCTCAGAGCACATGATCAGTGTATGATAGCCACATGATCAGTGCATGATCAGTCACAGTGCATCATTAAGTCACGTGATCAGTGCATGATAGTCATGTGATCAGTGCATGATCAGTCACGTATCAGTGCATGATCAGCCACGTGATCAGTGCAGTAGCCACGTGATCAGTACATGATCAGCCACGTGATCAATGCATGATCATCACGTGATCAGTGCATGATCAGTCGTGATCAGTGTGATCAGCCACGTGAACAGTGCATGCTCAGTCACGTGATCGGGCCTGCTGAGCTGCGTGATTACTGTCTGCTCATCTGCTTGACAATTGCCAGCTGAGCTGCGATTCCTGCCTGTCATCTGCTTGACAGTATTACCAGTGCTGCGTAATTCCTGCCTGCTCATCTACTTGATTATTGCATGCTGAGCAGCATGATTTCTCACACTGAGTTCACGATTATACCTGCTCAGACGATTGACACCACTCAGCTCTGTTCATTGCCTCCAGAGCACATGATCAGTGTGTGACACGTGATCAGTGCATGATCAGTCACGATCAGTGCATGATCAGCCACGTGATCAGTGCATGATCAGTCATGTGATCAGTGCATGATCAGTCACGTGATCAGTGCATGATCAGCCACGTGATCAGTGCATGATCAGCCACGTGATCAGTGCATGATCAGCCACGTGATCAGTGCATGATCAGTCACGTGATCAGTGCATAGTAGCCACGTGATCAGTGCATGATCAGCCACGTAATCAGTGCATGATAGCCACGTGATCAGTGCATGATCAGCCACGTGATCAGTGCATGATCAGCCATGATCAGTGCATGATCAGACACGTGATCAGTGTATGATCAGCCACGTGATCAGTGCATGATCAGCCACGTGATCAGTGCATGATCAATCACGTGATCAGTGTATGATCAGCCACGTGAACAGTGCATGCTCAGTCACGTGATCAGGGCCTGCTGAGCTGCGTGATTACTGTCTGCTCATCTGCTTGACAATTGCCAGCTGAGCTGCACGATTCCTGCCTGTCATCTGCTTGACAATTGCCAGCTGTGCTGATCAATTCCTGCCTGCTCAGCTGCAGTTATTGCCAGCTGAGCAGCATGATTCCTCACAGCTGAGTTCCATGATTATTGCCTGCTGACTGTTTGATTCGTGCCTACTCAGCTCTTTGTTTATTGCCTCAGGCACATGATCAGTGTATGATATCAAACATGATCAGCCATGATCAGTCACATGATCAATGCCATTAATCACGTGATCACACATGATAGTCATGATCAGTCCATGATCAGTCACGGTATCAGTACATGATAGCCACGTGGTCAGTGCATGATCAGCCACGTGATCAGTGCATGATAGCTGTGATCAGTTGATGATCAGCCACGTGATCAGTGCATGATCAACCGCGTGATCAGTGCATGATGCCACGTGATCAGTGCATGATCAGTCACCTGATGGGTGTATGATCAGTCACGACCGGTATAGCGCTGCATGATCATTGCATGATCAGCCCGTGAGTAGTGCATGATAGCCACGTGATCAGTGCATGATCAGTCGTGATGAGTGCATGATCAGTCACGTGACCAGTGCATGATCAGTACGTGATCAGTGCATGATCAGCCAGTGATCAGTGCGTGATAGCACGTGATCAGTGCATGATCAGTCACGTGATCAGTGCATGTCAGACATGATCAGTGCATGATCAATTACGTCCAGTGCATGATCAGTCACGTGACCAGTACATGGTAGCTCACGTGATCAGTGCGATCAGCCGTGAGCAGTGCATGATAGCCACGTGATCAGTGCATGATCTGAACGGTGCATGATGTTCCCATGATCAGTGCATGTCAGCTCACGTGACCAGTGCATGTAGCACGTGATCAGTGTATGACAGCCACGTGATCAGTGCATGATCAGCCACGTGATCATTATTGCAGCCTGATCGGCATTCATGATACGAGTGTATGATCAGCCATGTGCCAGTGCAATCAGCCACGTGATCAGTGCATGATAGTGCCACGTGATCAGTGCATGATCAGTCACGTGATCAGTACATGATCAGCTCACGTGATCAGTGCATGATCAGTCATGATCAGTGCATGATCAGTCCATGATCAGTGCATGATCACGTGAATCAGTGCATGATCATCATGTGATCAGTGCGTGATCAGCACATGATCAGTGCATGATCAGTCCACGTGATCAGTATGATCAGCCAAGTGATCAGTGCAATCAGTACGTGATCAGTGCATGATCAGTCACGTGATCAGTGCATGATCAGCCACGTGATCAGTGCATGATAGTTCACGTGGCAGGTATGACACATTCGTGATCAGTGCATGATCAGTCACGTGATAAGTGTGTGATCAGCGTGACAGTGCATGCTCAGTCACGTGATCAGGGCCTGCTAGCTGCGTGATTACTGTCTGCTCATCTGCTTGTGATGCCAGCAGCTGCACGATTCCTGCCTGTCATCTCCTTGACAATTGCCTGTGCTGCATAATTCCTGCCTGCTCATCTATTGATTGTGCCAGCTGAGCAGCATGATTTCTCGAGCTGAGTTCCGCCAGTGATGAGCCTGCCTACTCAGCTCTTTGTTCATTGCCTCCAGATGCACATGATCAGTGTGTGACACCAAACATGATCAGCACATGATCAGTCACATGATCAATGCATGATAAGCCACGTGATCAGTGCATGATCAATCGTGATCAGTGCATGATCAGTCGTGACCAGTGCATAGTAGCTGCGTGATCAGTGCATGATCAGCCACGTGATCAGTGCATGATAGTACGTGATCAGTGCATGATCAGTCACGTGATCAGTGCATGATCAGTCACGTGATCAGTGCGCGATCAGCCACGTGATCAGTGCATGATCAGTGCATTGATCAGTGCATGATCATCGCAGTGATCAGTGCATGGTAGCCACGTGATCAGTGCATGATCAGCCACGTGATCAGTGCATGATAGCCACGTGATCAGTGCATGATCAGTCACGTGAGCAGTGTATGATCAGCCACGTGATCAGTGCATGGTCAGACACGTGGATCAGTGTATGATCAGCCACGTGATCAGTGCATGATATCCAAGTGATCAGTGCATGATCAGTCCGTGATCAGTGTATGATCAGCCACGTGAACAGTGCATGCTCAGTCACATGATCAGGCCTGCTGAGCTGCGTGATTACTGTCTGCTCATCTGTGACAATTGCCAGCTGAGCGCGATTCCTGCCTGTCATCTGCTGACAATTGCCAGCTGTGCTGTGTAATTCCTGCCTGCTCAGCTGCTTGATTATGCCAGCTGAGCAGCATGATTCCTCACCTGAGTTCCAGTTCGCCTGCTGACTGTTTGTTGTGCCTCAGCTCTTTGTTTATTGCCTCCAGAGGCACATGATCAGTGTATGATAGCAAACATGATCAGCGCATGATCAGTCACATGATCAGCGCACCATTAAGTCACGTGATCAGTACATGATAGTCATGTGATCAGTCCATGCTCAGTCATGGTATCAGTGCATGATCAGCCACGTGATCAGTGCATGATCAGCCACGTGATCAGTGCATGATCAGCCACGTGATCAGTGCATGATCAGTCACGTGATCAGTGCATGATCAGTCACGTGTCAGTGTGTGATAGCCACGTGATCAGTGCATGATCAGTCACGTGATCAGATGACTGGCTGAGCTGCGTGCATGATCGTCATGATCAGTTGCCAGCTGAGCAGTGCGATTCCTGCCTGATCATCTGCTTGATCAATTGCCACCTGTGCTGCGTAATTCCTGCCTGCTCATCAGTGATTATTACCAGCTGAGCAGCATGATTTCTCAGTGATCAGTGTTGATTATACCCTGATCTGACTGATCCTGCACTACTCAGCTCATGTTCAGTGCCTCCAGAGGCACACATGATCAGTGTATGATACCAAACATGATCAGTACATGATCAGTCACGTGATCAGTGCATGATCAGCCACGTGATCAGTGCATGATCAGTTACGTGATCAGTGCATGATCAGTCATATGAAACAGTACATGATAGCTGCGTGATCAGTGCATGATCAGCCGTGATCAGTGCATGATCAGCCACGTGATCAGTGCATGATCAGTCACGTGATCAGTGCATGATCAGCTCATGATCAGTGCATGCGGTCATGCACGCTAATGATCAGTGCATGATCAGCCACGTGATCAGTGCATGATAGCCGTGATCAGTGCATGATCAGTCACGTGATCAGTGCATGATCAACCGTGATCAGTGTCATGATCAATCGTGATCAGTGCATGATATCCACGTGATCAGTGCATGATGTCCATGATGATATGTATGATCAGCCACGTGAACAGTGCATGCTCAGTCACGTGATCAGGCCTGCTGAGCTGCGTGATTACTGTCTGCTCATCTGCTTGACAATTGCCAGCTGAGCTGCGATTCCTGCCTGTCATCTGCTTGACAGTGCAGCTGTGCTGCATAATTCCGCCTGCTCAGCTGCTTGATTATTGCCAGCTGAGCAGCATGATTCACTCACAGGTTCCATGATTATTGCCTGCTGACTGTTTGATTCGTGCCTACTCATCTTTGTTTATTGCCCGAGGCACATGATCAGTGTTGATAGCAAACATGATCAGCATGATCAGTCACATGAAACGTTGATCACGTGATCACTACATGATAGTCGTGATCAGTCCATGCTCATCATGATATCAGTGCATGATCAGCCACGTGATCAGTGCATGATCAGCAAGTGATCAGTGCATGATAGCTACGTGATCAGTGCATGATCATCACGTGATCAGTGCATGATCAGTCACGTGATCAGTGCATGATCAGCCACGTGATCAGTGCGCATGTCCGTCACCTGATGGGTGTGATCAGTCACACCTGACCATTGTATGTAGCCGACATCAGTGCATGATCAGCCACGTGAGTAGTGCATGATAGCCACGTGATCAGTGCATGATCAGTCACGTGATCAGTGCATGATCAGTCACATGAATCAGTGCATGATCAGGCACGATCATGCATGATCAGCCACGTGATGAGTGCATGATAGCCACGTGATCAGTGCATGATCAGTCACGTGATCAGTGCATGATCAGTCACGTGATCAGTGCATGATCAGCCGTGATCAGTGCATGATCAGCCACGTGATCAGTGCATGATCAGTGCATTGATCAGTGCATGATCAGTCACGTGATCAGTACATGATAGCTGCGTGATCAGTGCATGATCAGCCACGTGATCAGTGCATGATAGCCACGTGATCAGTGCATGATCAGTCACGTGATCAGTGCATGATCAGTCACGTGATCAGTGCATGATCAGTCACGTGACCAGTGCATGATAACTCGTGATCAGTGCATGACAGCCACGTGATCAGTGCATGATAGCCACGTGATCAGTGCATGATCAGTTCGTGATCGAGTGTATGATCAGCCCATGATCAGTGCATGAGTGCCGTGATCAGTGCATGATCAGCCGTGATCAGTGCATGATCAGCCACGTGATCAGTGCATGATCAGTACATGATCAGTGCATGATCAGTCCACGTGATCAGTGCATGATCAGCTCACGTGATCAGTGCACATGTCAGTCATGTAGTCAGTGCATGATGGCATACGTGATCAGTGCATGATCAGTCACGTGATCAGTGCATGATCAGCCACGTGATCATGCATATACTCGTGATCAGTGCATGATCAGTCACGTGATCAGTGCATGATCAGTACGTGATCAGTGCATGATCAG